>NW_024081304.1:564221-569897 GCF_003009895.1 Hyaena hyaena | reverse complement strand
TCTTTCTCATTGCCATGTAGTATTCCATCGTATAGATAAACCACATCTTCTTGATCCATTCGTCCGTTGATGGACACTTAGGCTCTTTACAAAACACATTTTCTTTATCCATTCATCAGTTGATGGAGACATTTGGGCTCATTCCATAATTTGGCTATTGCAGATTATGCTACTAAAAACATCAGTGTTCATGTGTTCTTTCAAATCAGTATTTTTTATTCCTTTGTGTAAATACCTAGTAGTACAAATTAAACATACTTCATGACCCGGCGATTCCACTCCTCGAAAAATGCAGACACACAATTGCAAAAAGACTTATACGCAAATGGTCGGAGCCACTTGACTCATTACAGCCAAGAAAGTGGAAGCAACGGAACTGGCTCACCAACAGGAGAGCAGACAAATGGTGAACTGCTCCTTTAGTGCAATTCTACTCAACGGTAATGAAAGAATGAACTCCGGTCACGCACAACATGGATAAATATAAACAATATGTTGAGTCACAGAAGCCAGACTCAAAAGAGTACACACTGCATGATTTTATTTGTAAAGGCAAAAATAACTGATGATTACAGAAGTCAGAATAGTGGTGATCTCTGGGGGAGGGGTACGTGCTGGGAAGGAGCAAGAGGGAAACTTCTAGAAATGATGTGTATCTTGATCTACATGGTGGTCACACAGGCATACACGCATATAAGAGTGCATCCAGTTGCACCTGTAAAATAGTGCACTTTATGCATTTACCTTGTGTATGCCATACAATTTTTTTGAGAGCCGTATCTGTCAAGTGTATATGTACATATACTTACCCATTTCCAACATTCCACCCAGGGCAGGGATACAAAGCTTTATGGACAAAGTTGGTTTTCAGGTTTTTTTAATATGTTCACCTTTTAATTTTTTTTAATGGACTGTGATCACCAGGCAACATTATTGTGAGTTTCAGGTGTGCAACATAATGATTCAACAATTCTATATATTATTCAGTGTTCACCATGATAGGTGCTGTCACCATCTGTCCCTACACGATGCTATTACAATATTGTTGACTGTATTCCCTCTGCTCCTGTCTCCGTGACTTATTTATTTTATAACGGGAAGTTTGTACCTCTTAAATCCCCTTTATCTATTTTGTCCATGGTCAAAGTTATTTACTGCAACTTTGGAAGAGTGAAAATTCTTTGGGAATGAAGTCCGGCAATATCATAAGAGTTCAATAAACGCAGCCATAATGAATGGATAATGCATAATTATGCAGCCCATAATTTGGGATAATATACAGCTAATAAAAGGAATAAGTTATATCAATATGCTTAAACATGTAAAGATATCCACAATGTTTTATGCTAACGAGAAAGTTGCCAAACAGTACATATAATATGACAAAGTGTGTAAAAACAAAACTCTGTTTGTTTGCCTGTCCATATAGATGCAGCATAAGAAGTCTGTAAGGATACACACCCCCTCATTAACAGTGGCCCACCTCTTGTGAGAATGATTGGTAGGGACTTTTTTATTTTATATACTTACATATTGTTTAATTTTTTTTTAAAATTTTTTTTTAATGTTTTATTTATTTCTAGGAGAGTGAGAGAGACAGTGTGAACAGGGGAGGGTCAGAGAGAGAAGGAGTCACAGACTCTGAAACAGGCTCCAGGCTCTGAGCTGGCAGTCAGCACAGAGCCCGACGCGGGGCTCGAACCCACGAACCGCGAGATCATGACCTAAGCGAAAGTCGGACGCTTAACCGACTAAGCCACCCAGGCGCCCCCATATTGTTTAATTTTTATAACAAACATTTGTATCTTTTGTAACTTAAAATTTTCCTAGTGATCAAAATATACACAACACTATGAGTTTCCCTGGCTTGGGAACTCAAATGCTGATGATGCCATTAACTCACTGAGATGGTAATAGCAGAGGTGACCGACGCGGGGGTTGGTGAAAAAGATGATAAATTCGGTCTTGAACATTTGATTTTGAGATGCCCATGGGACACTCAGGGGCTGACGCCTAGAAGGGAGGTGATGTGTAGGTCTGGGGCTGAGGAGAGCGATTAGGGATGGAGATTGAGAGTTGGGGATATGGGTTGCAACGAAAGCCACTATAAGAATGAATGAGATTATAAAGGGATGGTATGGAGAATAAGGGGAGCATAGAGACCCAGGAATAAGGAACACCAAGGAGCAGACAGGACTATGAGGTGTCTCGCAAGCCAAGGATAAGGAGAGGTTCATGATGGACAAGGTACTCCGTGGCGACAAATGCTGGTGTGAATGGCCGTACAATAAGGAGAGGAAAGTGTGTTCCGGATTTAGTGACAAGCAAGCGTTCGTGAGATCCAAAAGGTTGTGTGTGAATGGTGACAAACATACCTCTTTCAATAAATTCAGAAATTGCAGGAGTTGCTGGTGGGGGCGATGGTCACTGGAAGGCACTGAGGTTGAGAGAGTTGTTTTTTTTTACAGAATTTTTTAAGCGTTTAGTTTTAAGTAATGTCTACACCCAACATGGGGCTCAACCTTACAACCCCGAGATCAAGAGTCGCATGCTGTACTGACTAAGCCAGCTGGGCTCCGGGGGAGAGATTGTAAAACGATAGCCTTAAAATCAGGAAGACTCCAACACACTCACACGGTGATGGGAAGTAGCTGGGAGGAGTGTGGAGACGGAAACACGGAGGGGGAGAGGGTGTAATTTAGCCACCGGAGCAAGGAAGGAGGGGACGGGATCCACAGGAAGGAAGGAGAGAGTGGGTGTCGGTGCAGGCAAACCGATAGAGTTGGTAAAAGGAATTCAAGGGCTCTCTCTTCAGAAAGCTACTATTTTCTCTGCACAGTAGGAGGTTATAGGACCCTGCTGAGAGTGTGAGGAGAAGTGACAAGATGGAGAACAGGAAGCGGCCGCTGAGGAGGGAAGCAGAAGAATGTGTAGGGCTCCTTAGAGCCCCCCTTGTAGTCAAGGACCATGGTCTGCGTCATTTGGGGGAACTGTGGGAGACCACGTCCTGGGAGTGAGGGGGGCGGGATCTGCACAATGTCAGAATCTCTGACGCACTGGAGTAATGGAGTCACCAGGAGAGCCCCAGGTCTGATGACACCCTAGCCGAGGCATCCGGCTCTCGTTCCTTCCCCGCCCCCCCACCCCAGGCTCTCCGTGGTGGAGCAAAGGAGACCCCAACGCGAGCACCTTGGCTTCCCAGTCCCGGCTCAGAAGCCACCCCTTTCCTCGTCCTGCCCACACCTACGATTCTTTTCTAAACTGGAAAGCTTCTTACGGCAGCATTATTTACGGTGACAGCAAAGTCAGAGGCAATCTGGCGGCCATCACCAAGACGGCGGAGAGGGAAACTGTCAGGTACACACTCAGCCGTATTTTTTGGCAATCAGGAACGGGGGATTCGATGTACATAGAGCCACATGGATGGGCTCCTCAAACGTAATGCTGAGTAAAAAAAAAAAAAAAATAGCAAGAGACAGAATAATATATATAGTAATATTTCCAAAACTTTAAAAAAGGCATTTTCTGAAAACAACAATACACACTTTGTAAGAACACGTGCAAACAAAACCGGAGTAATCGGACAGAACAGCATGGTTGCCAATGAGGGAGAGAGAGGAGAATGGGAATGGGACGTGGGGGTGACAGAATAACTCAATTAAGCCAGATGCCCATGATGATAAATGGGTCATGAGCTGGCTTTGATTAGCTCAACCCTCTGCTCCTAAGGCACTAACTAAATGCCGAGGTAAAGAAATGAACTGTGGGGCCGCTGGGTGGCTCGGTCGGTTAATCATCTGACTCTTGATGTTGGCTCAGGTCATGATCTCGCGGTTCATGAGTTCTAGCCCTGCACTGGGCTCTGCACTAACAGTGTGGAGCCTGCTTGGGATTCTTTCTCTCCGTCTCTCTGTGCCCCTTCCCTGCTCTCTCTCACTCTGTCTCTTAAAATCAATAAATAAACTTTAAGGGGAAAAAAAGAAGAAATGAACTGAAACACTTCCTAGCCTCTTAAAGATTTGTTTCAAGCAACACCTTTATCTCTAACCCAGAACAATGAGCTTGCACAGGATGAGGGCTGGAGGAGAGCCTGCCCCTCACCCCACCACTTCTTTTATGGATGAGGAAACTGAGGCCCTGAGAAGAGAAATGACCAAGCCAAAGTCACACGCTCAGCTGCAAAGCTTAGACTAGACCCTTGCCTCCCGTGCCCAGGACTCCCTTATCCTGACCATGTGCATCCACTGAGGAGAATTCTCCCTTGTTCTGTTGCTGCCGTTTGCTCTTTAAATGAATTCAGCTCCATCCCATGATTTCTGCCTCCTTCATATGTTTTTTTAAATTTAAAATCAAAAGCAGGAAAAAAAGCGTACTGCCCTGACCTGCCTGCATATCAAACCAGTGAAACTTAGCTAATTGCAAGAGTTCTCAGCTATTTTAATTTACAGCATACGGTTGAAAACTAGAATTTTTGACAGTCTGCTTCAAGGGGTTTCAGAAGTTTACTAAACAAGTCAGTAAGAATACCAGCGCAGTCCCTTCTGCATTGTAACAATGCCTCACGGGGCCCGAGGAAGCCTAATGATTTTTATCGATGTGCTTATCAACACATGTCAACCTTGCATGACAGTTTGCGGAGAACAGCTCCCTGCCCCGACCACCCTCACTTACATACCCATGAGGCAATCGAACATGAAAGCTTTCTGGAGACCCAGGTGATGCTGTTCTGCAACACTTGTTTGATGGTTCGCGTTCCCTGGTGCCTCTTCCCCCTTACAACGAACTAAATTCCAGTCTATTCTATAGTGCGTGTAGACCTACTCGACTCAACGTTTCCCAGGACAATCATCATCATAACACGTTGGATGCTCGGCTGTAGCAAAACCGCGTTGCCCTCCTGGCACCCAGAAAGGGTTCAGAGAACACCTGCTGTGAGTCCCTGCCCCAGGCTGCAATGGGAGGTAGTGGGAAGGAGTTGTTAAGGGCATGGGCGTTAGTATCAGAGACTCCAGAGTTTAAATGCAGGACCTATCACTGTGTAACCGGCCTTTGGCAAGATACTTGGGCTTTTTATTTTGATCCAACAGACACCGATGGGTCTGCTACATGCATGGTCCTATTCTAGGTGCGTGGGGGCATGGTAGCAAAGCAAACAGGTGAAAACTCCTGCCCTGACAGAGCTGACATTCTAATAGGGGGAAATAGACCACACACGATTAACATAATAAATAAATACATTATGTGATGTGGTAGAAGGCGGTAAGCGTCTTGGGCTAAAGAACAAGCTGAGGAGGCTACTTGGGCGTTGGATTGCCGGGGATTGGGTGCAGGTGGCAGTATTAAATAGGGTGATCAGGGGGCGCCCGGGTGGTTCAGTCGGTTGAGCATCCGACTTCAGCTCAGGTCATGATCTCGCAGTTCGTGGGTTCAAGCCCCACACCAGGCTCTGTGCTGACAGCTTGGAGCCTGGAGCCTGCTTCGGATTCTGTGTCTCCCTCTCTCTGCTCCTCCCCTGCTCGTGCTCTCTCTCACTCTCAAAAATAAATGAACAGGGGCGCCTGGGTGGCTTAGTCGGTTAAGCATCCGACTTTCGCTTAGGTCATGATCTCGCGGTTCGTGGGTTCGAGCCCCGCGTCGGGCTCTGTGCTGACTGCCAGCTCAGAGCCTGGAGCCTGT
>NW_024081304.1:475592-564198 GCF_003009895.1 Hyaena hyaena | reverse complement strand
CAGTCTGTGACTCCCTCTCTCTCTGACCCTCCCCTGTTCGTGCTGTCTCTCTCTCTCTCTCCTAGAAATAAATAAAACATTTAAAAAAAATAAATGAACATTAAAATAAATAAATAAATAGGGTGATCAGGGTAGGTCTCATAGAGAAGTTGACGGCCTAACAGAGAGAACAGGGAGTTACCCTCTGTGGTAGGCAGAAGATCAAGGAACAGGGAGGTAGCAGTGAGGAGTGCTTGAATTCTGGATATATTTTGAATGTGGATCCATCACGATTTCATGACAGATGGGGTATGATGATTGAGAAAAAGAAAGATGTCAAGAATGACCCTAAGGTTTTTGGCCTGACCAACGAGATCTGAATGGACATCCTCCCTACATCTGATAAAGGGTATCGTTTGGAGCCGGTTTTCCTTTTTTTTTTTTTCATGCTTTTTCATCAGGAGCAGTGTTTTGGACACACCAAGTGCCACCCAGGTGCCTCAGTCGGTTGAGCATCAGACTTCGGCTCCGGTCATGATCTCGAGGTCCATGGGTTCGAGCCCTCACTGCTGTTAGCGCAGAGCACACTTTGGATCCTCTGTCCCCCTCTGTCTGGCCCTCCCCGGCTTGCGCTCTCCCCAAAATAAATAAACACAACAACAAAAAAGAAATCCTAGTGGGGATGATGTTAAGTAGGAAGTTGGACACACATAGAGATTACTTTGAGGCAAGATGTGACCACCCAAGGAGTGAGTAGAAATAAGGGAAGAGCTCCAAGGACTGAGTCCTGAGGCCCCACAGCATAGAGAAGTCAGAGGAGCACGGCCAGGAAAGGAGACTGAAGAGTATCAGAGAAGTTGAAGGGCAATCAAGACAGTGTGATGTCCTGAAAGCCAAGGGAAGGAAGTGCATCAAAGAGGAGGGAGTGATCCACTGTCTTAAACACCGCTGATGGATCAAGAAAGTTGATGACTGACAGCTGACCCAGGGGCTGGAACTGTGAAGGTTATTGGGGACTTCACCGGAGCTGGCTTTATGGAATAGTGGAGGCATGGACCTAACTGGAGTGGCTCTAAGAAAAAACTTGGAGATGGGGAATAGAAACAACTCTTGAATGATGTATGCTGTGAATGCGAACAAGGAGACGGGTGGTATCTGGGAGAGGAAGTCCTAGCTTCCTTCTCCTTAAAAAAGGATCAACAGCCTTGCCCATCTCTCAGTGTTATTGAAAAAATTAAGAGATTCGAGAAAAAGATTTTGCATACTGAGATAGTATATGTAACACATCTATCACATAGCAGGCACTCAATAAATGGTAGTTATTATCTTTATATTGTTTACACTAGAATCAAATGCATGCTCTGACACCTTTTTATTTTTTTATACTTATATGAGAGAGAGCGAGAGAGAGCACATGCGCGTGCAAGAGAGAAAGAGAGAGCAGGGGTGGGGCAGAGGGAATTTGAGAGAGAGAGAGAGAGAGAGAAAGTGTCGTAAGCAGGCTCCACGCTCAGCATGGAGCCCGACGCAGGGTTGGATCCCACAACCCTGGGATCATGACCTGAGCCAAAATCAGGAGTCGGACGCCAGCTGACTGAGCCCCCCAGGCATCCACACCTTTGAGAATAATACAGATTTTAATGTCTCAGACCAATGTGTTAGATGAGTCATTGTGTGCAGGAAACAAACAAAAATCTCAGAATAAGTTTTGCTGTAATGCACATCAAACCACATCTCTTAAGATGACCTCCAAAGGACACATCTGCTAAGTTTTCATCGCATTTGTGTTCCCTAGGATATCGTAATTATATGTAACTACCAGAGGCTGAAGAATAAAGCTTCTTTCAAAAACACAATCTTCTCTCAAAATGGGACAAGCATCTCCATTATCGAGCATGTCTCGAGTATAACAAGGCCGTAAAGTTGCCCCCCTCTTCTTCCCCCCATATATGCAATATTTTCTCCCCACTCCTCCCCTAATTGCCCAGTTAAGTGCTACAGAAGTAAACTAACATCTGAGACTGTTTTCCTGGCCAAGCCAATGCTCCTTTATAAAGATGGTGAGCAGGGGCGCCTGGGGTTGCTCAGTCGGTTAAGCATCTGACTATGGCTCAGGTCATGATCTCATGACTCATGGGTTTGAGCCCCCCATGGGGCTCTGTGCTGACAGCTAGCTCAGAGCCTGGAGCATGTTTCAGATTCTGTGTCTCCCTCTCTCTCTGCTCCTCCCGTGCTCATGCTCGCTCGCTTGCTCTCTCAAAAATATAAAGATGGTGAACAAACATTATTCCGTAAGCTACAAGTCATAAAGACTGAGAGTCCTGAAGAGGGTTTAGTTGTGAAAGAAAGTATAACTCAAAACGACGTTAACCTGACAAGTATGTATTAGTGTACAGAATAGTTAAGGTGCCGTAGGTTAATTAGGAGGAGAGGGTGAGCTGTTGGCATGAGTGATTCAAATTAGTTATTCCTTAAGACAGCCAAGTCTGAGCGCATCGTAACTCTGTTAATTTCCCAGGCACTAATATTTGTTTTATAAGTTTATTTATTTATTTCGGGAGAGACAGAGACAGCTCTAGTGGGGGAGGGGCAGAGAGAAAAGAAGATGGAGAATCTCAAGCGGGCTCCGGGCTGCCAGTGCAGAGTTCAACTCCTCCACTCTGGGCTTGAACTCCAGAAACCACCCAGGCACCCCCCAGGCACTAATGTTTCTATTGATCGTGAGGGTGTGTCCTGAAAGACCACATTCTATTGTGTGTGTTTGTCAACTCCTTCCTGTTTCAGAGGAAAGGAGTTCTTCCCCCTTTCTAACACACACCCCTCCATCACCTCCTCAGCGACCGACCTACCTCCTGTGACACAAGTCTGTCCCTCTCTGCTCACAACGCCCAAACCTCTGGCACACTAAATTTCCTTCCCTCCTCAAGCCACCACCCCATCTTCTTTCTGCCAACACCAAAGCTCTCATGGTCCCCCACTCTTCTGTCCCCTGCACCACTGAAACTGCTCTGGAAAAGATCACCAGGGGCCTGCTGGTTGGCTAGTCTGATGACTTCCTCTCAGCCTTTATCCCCTCCAACCTGTTGTAGCCTCCCAAATTAGTGACGACCCCTCCGTGCTGAACCTTCATTCTCCCTCAGCTTCCTCGACGCTATTCTGTTCTGGCTCTTGGCTTTTCTCAGGGCCCTCTCCTTAGTCTTGCCTTCTTGCTTTGTGTATTCTCCCTGGGAGAGAGTCCTCACTTCCGGGGCTCTTGTGATCAATAACGCGCTTACGACTTTCATGTCTGTATCTGCAGCCCACAGGTCTCTACTGACCTCCAGCCCCATATTTCCAACTTTCATCGGACATCTGGACCGAGATGACTCGTGGACACCTCAAACTACACGTGTTCACCTCCAACCTCATCAGCTTCACCCCCTCTGCCCCGGCCTGTGCCATTGCCCAAACTGGAAAGCTGGCAGACCGTCTCTGTTTCCTGCAATGTCTGGACACCCGCATTTCATTTGTTCCCAGGTCTGAAATGCCTCTGGAATCCTTCCTTCCCTCTTCTTCCCCAAGTACCACCCACGGGCTTGGTTCAGGGTCTCAACACCATTCACCTTGCCCCTCCCACTGCCCCCAGACTATGGGCTTCCACCACACTCAACTGCATAGCCTTCCGCGAATGTCTGACAATCTTTACACTAAGGAGCAGAGTCTAACTTACTTACATTTCTGCAATGGGTTTCTTCCACCGTAGAAAATGCCATCTGTGTTCAGCCTACAGTATATGCAGTCTCCACGCCAATTACGCTACTGTGCTTTGTTGCACTAACAGGGCCCTGAGGAGCCAGACCCTTTGGGTCATGGGTCCCGGGACCGCCTCCCTGGGCCCCTCCCTGGAAGTATTATGCAGATTACAAAAGAAACATTAATGACTGGACCTCGTTGAGGAGGGGGAGCTGTCTTGTTCTGTGCAACGGACATGTGTGAAAAGAAAATGCCCATCCTCTCACCCCACGCAAAATGGAACCCCGGGGCGAGCTGGAAAAAGCAAGTCTAATTCCTGAGAGCAGCCCTTCCCAGTGCCCTCTGCTCCAAGCATTTGGAGAGAATGGATCTGATTGCGGTTCGCTCAGCTCATTGTTAAGGAGTATTCAGATTTAACAAAGGTGCATTTTAGAAATGTCTTTGTGTCGTGGCTACATTTTTCTTCCCGACCCGAAATCGTAGCATAGCACGGTATCTCTTAGGTCTTTCCGTCGCTTCTCCAGCCATCACCCCGATGGAGGTCTTAATTACCTCACTCCTGGGCAATTATAAGTTCTCTCTACCTCCCGTGTCTGCCGGGGTCCTCCTTCCAAAGCCATTCACTCATCTATTCAGTCGGGCCGTCTATTAACAAGGTTAACAAGCACTAATTGAGTAACAGCTGCGCATCGACCACCGACCACCCCGCAAGGCCCAGAAATTGGGGAAGGGGAGGGACATAGCCTTAGAGCAAGTGCCCACAAAAGTGCTAGAGTCCCCCCCCCCCCACCCCCAGGAGGAGTGAGACACCTTGGCCTGGAGAGGTGCTCTCCTCTGTATGAGCTATTCCTTGTGTTTCAACATCCCACCCAAGGTCACGGGAAGAGGTATTAGCCGCTCCTCCGTGCTCCCCGGGGGTGCTCGGTGTCCACTTCCCTGGGGTGCTTGTTGCGCTAGATTGGACGTTCCCTCCTATCTCCAGACAGCAACCTCTTTGATGACGAGGACTAGGACACGCTGAGCTTCGGATGTGCAGGGCTGAGGTCACCAAAGACGGCTCAAGCAGCGGCCAATGCAGCGCCTCGGGAAGTTCAGCCGGTGGGGCGCCTGGGTGGCTCAGTCGATTAAGCATCTGACTTCGGCTCTTGAGTTCGAGCCCCACGTCGGGCTCTGTGCTGACGGCTCAGAGCCTGGAGCCTGCTTCGGATTCTGTGTTTCCCTCTCTCTCTGCCCCTCCCCTGCTCACGCTCTGTCTCTCTCCCTCTCTCTCTCTCAGAAATAAACGTTTTTAAAAGTTTAGAAGTTGTGCCGGCCACACCTGCCAGAAGGAAGGGGCACTTTTCCTCCTTTGTCTCTGTGTCCCACAGAGGCTCAGGAAGCCCCTCAGGTCCCCCCCTCCCCCCGGGACCGAGCCTATCAGAAGCAAGCCGCTTTTCTCTAATTCATACAAAAGGGCCATATGGCCTAGTGGCCGGCGCCCCAGGCGATGCCCCAGCCCACTGCACCCTTTATCCTTTGCTCCTTTCTGACTGATCGCTCCGGTTGATGACTGTGTACAATCGGATTTTGCTCTGCCGCGCTGACGTGTGCCCCTGAACTTGTTGAAAGAGGCCTGGGGATGTAAAAGAGCCCTGTCGTCTTCGTCACAGAGCGTGGCTCCTTTTTTCACTCACTTCAGGACTTCAGGCAGGGCGCCTAAACCCTCTGAGCCTCGGTTCCTCCTTTATCAAATGAGGTTTCGTAAGACCCGCGGTGCTGGCTTCTCCGGGTTATTGTGAGGATCAAAAGTGATAACCTAGGGGAAAGCCCTCTGTAAATTGTAAGGTTCTGTACAAATGTTAAGAATTATTACGAAGGGGTTAGTGGCGTATCTTTAAATCCCTTTGTAATTCTCCCTCTCTTGGAAGCGTGGTGCCCTCCCCCCCACTCCCCCCCCCCCCCCCCACACACACCCAGTGGTGGCTTCAGAGCCCATTCCTGGTTGACCAGCTGTGGGAGCGGGGCCCTCTGCACATTGTTCCTAACGAAGCCCAGCGCACCTTGGTGAATACCACTGCGTGCCAACTCATGCCACTCCATTCCGTTGGCTGGCAGACTCACCAAGAAGACATCTGGAGCCCAATTCCGGTGCCTTCATGGGACATGGGCAACAAAGCACCAAAAGGAAAGACACCAAGTTCCGAAGAGATGGTTCTAAGGGTAATCTTTCGCTGAGAATTTTTTTCAAGTTTGGAAGGTTGACTCACCTGTTTATATGCTAAAAAGAACCCCTTATTTTGATTTCTGAATACTTTCTCTCCTCGTAGTCAAACTTATTATGGAATAAAACATTTTGATAATTGCTTTTTAATACGATGAAAGGTT
Source organism: Hyaena hyaena (assembly GCF_003009895.1). NCBI lineage: Eukaryota > Metazoa > Chordata > Mammalia > Carnivora > Hyaenidae > Hyaena > Hyaena hyaena. Next base: position 558,123 of record NW_024081304.1, on the reverse strand, counting down.
GGAACCTTTTCCAATGACAAGGAAATGAGAGAATATAATGGAATGATGTCTTGTAATTTTTATAACTTCCAAATAGCAAATGAGAGAGTCGTTCACTTATTCACTGAAGTTTCCTTCCAGAATCACAGAATTACTCCTACACAGCAATTAGGAGGGGGAGATGAGTGTTTAAGCATTAGCTGTAACTTGTCTTTCTGGGGAGGAGGGGATTAGGTTTAAGCTGCTCGCAATGGAGAAAGTTAATTAAGAAACAGAAAATGTTAGTTATTACTTCTCTGTATTCTGCAAAGGTTTTCTAAATTGAGAAGTTAAGTAAACCATCCCTGTGAGTTTCAAGAGTTTGTTGAAAAATGGAAGCCAAGGTAAATAACCTAAATGTTTGTATTTTAAATATCAATCTTTGTTTTAAAAATACGGTTCCTCGGGGGTATGTTTCTTATCTACCACTTGGCAAAGTCCATGGCTGGGCAGCTCAGTGGGTGGGAAGCACGATACGGCCATTCTATTGTGTAGGATCAGGGGAAGAAGGACGAGGCAGAGGGCAGGCAGGACTCCCCAGGAGTACTTTACTGTCCCCAAGAGCCACTGACCAACTATACCCTAAGTCATATATCTACGACTATCAGCACTCAAAGAGAATCAAGCAGAAGAACCTCAAAGATTAAAGAAGCCCTAAGTTTGAACCCCTGCGTTCTTGGCTCCCAGCCCAATTTGTGCCTTGTTAATTTTGTTTTGCCTCTTTCCTTTAACTGATCCCAGTATATGTTCTCTGTATGTGTGTGTCTGTCTCTGTCTGTCTGTCTCTCTCTCTCTTTCTCACACACACACGCACCCAGTAAGCCCCCTTCGACTCTTCCTTAGAAGTTGGTTTAAGTTAAGTTGGGTTTGAAGTTAGGTTTAGAGCCAGCTGACTCACTCAACAGCATAGCCCAGCAGGCAAAGTTTACTTCGCCTTTGTCCTTGAGTTTTTATTTCTTTTTGACACTTCCCTCCTTCACCGCTACTTGCCATTTGGTTTCTCACCTATGTGCTCTACCGGTCGGCTCTCAGAAAAGAGTCACAAAAACTTAATGAAAAGGGCAACGTGTGTTCATATCCTGTGTATCCGAGCAGAGCATCGTGTGCCTCTACCAAGAGTGAAAGAGCAGAAAATGGGATTCTGAAGATGGATTTTCATTTCTTACTGTTAAACCAGGAGATTAGTTGTTACAACAAAATCACGCACTTGCTGTCTTCTTCAGCCATGGCCTAATTTGTTATTTGTCCTGATATAAATATACATCACTTGCAAACTACGTCAAATTCTTTCTGGAAGAAAGATGTGTGTAAAGAAAAGGTTTGTTTTGGGGGTTTTTTTGTGGTCTGCTGTCTTAGTGTTTTTACACACCCCCCCCCCGTTTGTCTCCACCATCCATTCATTAGCTCATCATTAAAAGCCATTCATTCGCTAAACATTTCATTAGAACCTCACTTTGTGCCAGGTCCTTTGCCAGGCCCTGGGGACACAAAGACAAACAGGATCAAGCTAAAAAGTCCCTGCTGAGGCAACTGGGTGGCTCAGTCATTTGAGCATCTGACTTCGGCTCTGATCATGATCTCATGGTTTGTGAGTTCAAGCCCTGCATCCAGCTCGCTGCTGTCAGCTCAGAGCTTGCTTCGGATCTTCTGTCCCGCTCCTCCCCCCCGCCCCCACCTTTCTCTCTCTGTCTGTCTCTCTCTCTCTCTCAAAAATAAAAATAAAACATTAAAAAAAGTTCCTGTGCTCAAAGAGCTGGGTCTAAAGGAGAAACAAAGTGCTGTTATGGAGCTTACATATTAGTAAGAGACACAGGCATGTTCACAATAACTGCAATATCACATACGATTTGTATGCTGTGAAGGATACAATTAAAGTTGATGGTGGCATATGTGGTGCAGTGGTGACTAATTCTTAGTTGAGGAGGATAAAGGTAGGCTTCATGGAGGAGGGGGCTTTTAAATTGGCTCTTGAAAGACGAATTGGTTTATTTGGGCCAAGGTGTGGAAGAAAGGTATTCCAGGCTGAGGGAACAGCATATGGAAAGCCTGAGGGGTGCAGACGTGTTTGCTGGGTTCCCACGGTTAGGTGAGGGGAGGAAGGAGAGGGGAGAGACAGAAAGGAACTTGGAGCACCTAGAATGCCGACCTAAGGTGCTTGTAGGCACTACTCAGTCCTTGGGGACCTTCTCGATTGGCTCCTGGCCTTCTTTCCATTCTGTTCTGGCTCCCATATTCCTCTCCTCTGTGCTGGTGGGCTACAGTGACTGCACCTATTTCTCTGGCCTGATTCTCAGCCCCCATTTAAGACTTGTACTGACACTTCTGTCTCTTTCTACTCCTGGCCACCTAGCCCCCAGCCCTTGGGATCCAAGTCCAACCACTGATCCTCTGCTTCCATCCTCAACTTCCCTACACTGGCAAGGAGGGACAGAGAGCACCATGTTCAGTCAGGAACCCTGCTACTTGCATGGTGCTGCAGGACGATTATGAGTTTCCTGTGCCATCTACTTTGCTGTAGCTAGAGCTTGGGGAGGGGGGAGCTTCTTCCACCAAAGATCACCCCAATGGACAGAATAAGAATGCCATTACTTTGATATTTTAGGAAATTGAGTTTTGAAACTTCAAGAGTCTAACCACGAAGACCAACACCAGGATAGCACGGCACCACTGGCCTCTTGGAGAGGAGAAAAGGCAAATGAGAATGACTGAGGAGGCGATAAAAATGGCCAGACTCTCCTCTGAAATACGTTTATTTTTCCTGGGCTTTTTGGTTATGTTGGGGGAGGGAGAAAGTTTGGAGACACATCACTATTTCGCTATAACAGCTTACAGCTTACACTTACCCAGTGTCTTTCTCCTTCACGTCCTTTTCCTTCCTTCCACATGAGCATAGCGAACACCACCGTGTGGGTTTGGGTGAGACTGATCTGGATTTGAATTCAGGCTCTGTCCCATATTAGTTCTATGACCTCCAGCAAGTCATTTAATCTCTTGGAGCCTTAATGCCTTCTTCTGTGATATGGAGATACGAAGTAGCACCTACCTTATAGGGATGTTGTGAAGATAAAATAAGATCGTGTGTACAAAGTATTCAGCACAGTGCCCAATACATGAGTGTTCAGTATGTATTTATTACTGCTGTTGTAATTTTGATCATTATCATTTCATTATGCCTCTTCCGGTATCTACATCCTCAATTCTACTCTTAAAGTGTCATCCCCAAGGTGACCCATGTTAGGATGACTTGAGGACCAAGTGGTTCAGAGATCCCACAGATTGAAAGAGGTATAAGTGTCACTGGTCATCTCTATTTAGAAGTTGAGTACTATAATTGACATCAGAGAGCAGCCATTGACCATCAAGTTCCCATTGATTTCTCTGCTATTATCCCCAAGAAATGTTCCAGGAGTAATGCATGCCCAAAGATATCAGCGATGTGTCCCCAAACTTTCCCCCACCCCCTTTATACCTAAAAAAAACTCAGGAAAAATATACTTTAGACTTAAACAGGAAATACTTGTTTCATTGGCCAGAGTTACTTAAATAACCTCTTAAGGCCATATAGTTTCAAGAGAGGTGTCACTATACCCTTGGATTTCTGCATAAAAGGTTGGTACTCGAACTATTGCATTCTCATCTAAGAGCACCAGCAATGACTTCTGTCTGATACAATTGTTCCTCTGTCTTAAGGAAGACAATTTGGGCCAGGTAATTGGTCCTTTGATAAAATTGTAGAAACCTCTTGTACTCGAAAATATCCATTTAAAAAATCACAAGTGGCTCAAAGTCGAGGGCCACACTTATTTAGAATGGTTATCTTATTACATCTGGGTTGTTTAGAAAGCTTTGCAAATTAATGGACTAAGAGTACTGACTCATATTTTTGGCCAACTGACCATATCCCTTTAATTTTCCTCAAGTGAATAATGATTGCAAAGCGACTGACATTCTTTTCCTTCTATTTGTAAGTAGTGCCAGGTAAGTAGAGAGAAATGCTTTTGCAAGATGGAGTCAGGCACAGATTTTGCCCCTCCCTCACTCATGTCAATGTCCTGAAAAGCACCGGGTATAAAATACGTAGAGGTCACAGCTATCTTCCACTACATCCAGAGTACCAAAGCTATACCACATGGCTTCCCAATGGGAAAAGAGGTCTCTCTTTTCTTTTAGTTCTGTTGTTACAGCCTATCAGCTGGGGGCCTTAAGTAGAGCTATGGAGCCTCAAAATGGCTCCCAAAGGCTCTCATTGACACATAGATGGGTGCTAAAGCCATGGGACCAGATAATATCACCCTACTCAGAGAGTGTACATAGAGAAACAGGGCCTAGGTTCAAACTCTAAAGATTCACAACATGTAGAGGTCAGGCAGAAAAGAAACCTACAAGGGGCCCTGAGAGAGGATGACCAGTAAGAGAGGAAAAAAAGCAGAAAGTACGATTTTACTCCCAGACGTCATGAACAGAGAGAGTTTCAAGAAGTGAGTAGTTAATGGTCTCGAATACTGCTGGCAGGTCAAGCAACTTGAGGCCTCTAAAGTGCCCCTTGAATCTGGGAACATGAAGTTTGGACAAAAGCATTCAGGTCTGTCTCAGTGGAGTGATCGGAAAAAAGCCGGATGAGGGAACAGAGGAGTGGATGGGAGGTCAGGAAGTGGACACAATACAACGTGTGGAGACAATTATAAAGGATTCGTGGCACAAAGGGGAACAGGGAAACCTTGGAGGGGGTGTAGACTTTTATGATGGTTCTAAGGAGGGGCACCTGGGTGTGCTGACAGCTCAGAGCCTGGAGCCTGCTTTGGATCCTGTGTCTCCCTCTCTCTCTGCCCCTTCCTTCCTAATGCTCTGTCTCTCTCGGTCTCTCAAAAATAAAAATCAACGTTAAAAAAATTTATGATTGTTCTAAGGAGGCAGAGAATAGAGGATGTTCAAATGCTGAATGGGAATATTCTACTAGAGATGGGGAGACAGAAGATGTAGAATAAAGTGGGATAGGTAAAGGAATCAAAGCCTTGAGTGGGTGGGAGGAGTTGAAGTACAGGTCACACACTTGAGTTTGGTCTTTGTTAGGAAGAGGAAGATAGCTTCCATCTTATCAGGAGGAAGGAGGGGCAGTTGCAGATTAGAACAGCAAATGTGGTGACCAGGAGACTCACTCATTCAATGAACACATACCAGGCACTCTTTTAGGCTATATCCGAGGAGACTATGAAATAGACAGACTCTACTCTCACATCATGGAGTTTTCATTTGAAGAGAGAAGACATATAATGAAAACTTAAAAACACATAATACGTAACAGAATTTCAGAGAGAGCAGCATTATGGAGCACCATAAAATAGGCTAAGGGAGTAAGTGGGTACTTGTATGTGTTGGGGGGGCAGTGAAGTGGTTCTTTTTTTTTTTAAGATTTTTTTAAAGTTTATTTTGAGAGAGAGACAGGATGTGTAAGGGAGGGGCAGAGAGAGGGGCAGAGAGAGAAACCCAAGCAGGTTCCATGCCACCAGCGCAGAGCCCAACGTGGGGCTTGAAACCATAAGGCCCCAAGATCATGACCTGAGCTGAAACCAAGAGTTGGATGTTTAATCAACTGAGCCACTCCGGTGCCCAAAGTGGTTCTTTTTAAAAGGGAAACTAGAGAAGGCCTAAGAGCAGAGACCTAAAACAATATGAGGGAAGAATGTTTCAGGATAGCGTCCGTTATCTCAATGAAATATAAAGTGAGGTCATCTGCTGAGAATGAGGAGTGCAGGAGGATTGAGGAGAGAGAGGAGAAGATATGACATAATTATTCTAGAGAGTGAGAACATGAATTTCTCCAGGAAATGTACCAGGATTGGCCGATGGTATTAAGCGACAGTTATCTTTGTGATCATGACTTCAAAGTGAAGGCAAGCATCCCAATTCTGTGATTATCTCCAGAATCATTTAGTGGCTCAGGTGCTGAGTCCGATCACAGTTGGGGTTTTTCTGGGTGAATATTATGGTGGCAGGGGCAGGAGAGAGAGAGAGAGAGAGAGAGAGAGACCAGGAGATTGTATGATAAGTGATGATAATAATGGTTCATGTAGCCTGAGCAGGACAAAGGGAGATTGAGAGGAAGATGAAGAATCGAGAGGAAGAGCAATGGAACAGGAGGCTACAGGTCTCAGTGAGGTCAAAGAACGTAGACATGTCTGAGTCCTCACTTAGATTCAAACCCGAATGACCCTCCCCGGACACACAGCCCCGACGACAGAGCCACATCCTACCATCTGCCCAGCCAATTGGATCCAATGGCACCATTGATTGTTAAGATATTTGTACAATGGTTGATCCAGGGTACTGTTTTACACTCACTGGAGAGGTTTACAGCCTTTGGCTTTACTTTCACTGTATACCCACAAGTACTGAAGACCTCAAGACCCCCGCAAGTCCACGAAGGGTCAAATTTCTTCAGGTTTTGTAAACACCCAAGACCCACCCCCCAACCCCCGTCCCCTGCTTTGCTGTGGAAGAACGAGTTCCTCTAGGATCTGGGTGGAGAGCATTCGATTGAGACCCACTTTGGATCACAAATGCATTCTGTGATGACTTCAAACTCAAGATCCAAATCACCATAAGTATGTTTTCTTGCTGGCTTTTTCTCTTTTCCCTTTAGAGTAAATCCTCTGTCATCCTGGGGCATGACCCCACTCCACCAGAGGCGAAGGCATTCTTTACCTTCCTGCTTTAACCCAGAATTTTAATCCTGGTTCAGGAGACTGTCAATCTCTAAATCCCTTTTGTGATTTCTCTCAAGAGGCCGGAGGTCATTATAGATAGGAATCCTTTGTTCCAGCTGGTCGGAGTTTCTGATGTGACTTTGTAGATTACTTGCTTTACTTTTTAACAACAATCAAAAGACCAGGAGATTCCTTTTAAGCCAGTTACCTACAACTGTATGTTAGCCAGTTAATTGGTTACAAAGTCCTTACAAAGAAAGCAGCTTAACACGAGTTAGCACATGAACTTTGCAAAACGACAGATCCTAGGTCTGTCGTGACCTTTGCTAAGCACCTAACCTCTCCAAGTCTCGGTTTTCTCATCCCTACAGTAGGGCTCATGACTACTGTGAAGATTAAAAGAAACAAGCCTGGGACACCTGGGTGGCTCAGTCGGTCAAGCATCCTACTCTTGATTTCAGCTCAAGTCATGATCTCACAGTCTGTGAGTTTGAGCCCCGCTCTGTGCTGACGGTGCAGAGCCTGCTTGGGATTCTCCCTCGCTACCCCCCTCTCTCTGCCCATTCTCTCTCTCTTCTTTCTCTCTCTCTCTCTCTCTTTCAAAATAAGTAAATAAACTTTAAAACTTTTTAAAAAATAAATAAGACAACCCATGTAAGTGACGGAGCATGACATAAGGCTCGGTGCTCTACAAGCATTTGTCAGCCTCATTACTGCACTCTGCTAGAGTGTCAGCACCACCAGAACAGGAATTTCTGTTTTGTTCACCTCTGTGTCTCCAGCGCCTGAAACACGGTTTGGTACATAGTAGATACTCATTAATTATTGAATGAATTGTGTGTGTCTTCTATTGTCTTTTGTAATCCCAGCGTTAGGTACACATAAACATCTCTCTTTTTTAAATTTTTAAAAATGTTTTTATGTATTTCTGAAAGAGAGAGAGAAACAGAGAATGAGCAGGGGAGGGTCAGAGAGAGAGAGGGAGACACAGAATCTGAGGCAGGCTCCAGGCTCTGAGCTGTCAGCACAGAGCCCGACGTGGGGCTCGAACCCACAAGCTGCGAGATCATGACCTGAGCCACAGTCGGACACTCAACCAACTGAGCCACCCAGGCACCCCTGTAAACGTCTCTTAAAACTAAGAATCCTGGGGCACATGGGTGGCTCAGTCGGTTAAGGGTCCAACTCTTGGTTTTGGCTCAGGTCATGATCTCATGGTTTATGAGTTTGAGCCCTGTATTGGGCTCTGGGCCGACAGTGCAGAGCCTGTTTGAGATTCTCTCTCTCTCTCTCTCTCTCTCTCTCTCTCCCCCCATCCCAAATTCTCTCTCTCTCTCAAAATAAATGAATAGACTTAAACAGAAGAACCAAGAATCCAGGAACAATAATTGTAGCTATAAGAACATGAGAGATCGAGGCCATCATTTTCATTTTACAGATGAGGAGGACACTGAGTGAGTTTCAAGGAGATTGAGTGAGTGTCTAAAGTCACAGAATCAGTTAAAGGCCATATCGATGGTGAAGAGCCCAGTCTCCGAAGCCAAATGATATAGATTCAAATCCCTACCACCACTCACTAGCTGTGTGATTTGAGCAAGTTACTTCACTTCTCGGCACCTCGGTTTCCTTGTGAGTGAAGTGGGGGTGCATGGGGAGTGTAGTCTATAATATTGCACTACTGTTGTTTGATGAAGGATGATTACTACACTTATTGTGGGGAGCATTGGGTAATGTATGGGATTGTTGAGTCTATATGTTGCACGCCCGAAACCCATATAACATCGTATGTTAAATACGCTTCAGTTAAAAAAGCCTCTAACTCATAGAGTTGTTACGAGTGTTGGGTGAGCTGATATATGGGCCTGGCATATAATACACGCTGTATGTATTAGCTATTATTATTATTATTATTATTATTATTAGTTGCCAAGTTAAGAGCCTCCCTACTTTCAGTCCCAAGTGCTTACCAGGACATTGGTCAGTTGAGTTTGTGTTTCGCAGCTGGAATGAATGACATTTTCCAGGTTTCTAGAAAGTATATAATTGCTTCTGTGAGGGGCAGAGCAGATTAGTCGGCCTCAGGTCTCCATCTTATGTCTAGTGGCTTTTCGCTCTAACATTTAGACTTCAAATGCAGTTTTGTTTACCTTGTCATCTGGAATGAGAAGATGGACTTCCGTTGCTGCGGAAATTATGTCTTGAACAAACATTGTTCAGGGTCTCTGTCACTGTCTGGCACATATTAGAGTTCGGTTAAATATTCGTTGTTTGTTGAGTGAATGTACACTCCTTCGGATCCTTAGTCATATGATCATGTAGAAATAGCAGGAGTCAGTGAAGTTTTTCTGTAAAGGGCCAGGTAGTAAATCTTTTAGGCTTGTGGACCACATGGTCTCTGTCGCAGGGACTCAGCTCTGCTGTGAAGACAGCCACAGCTATAAGTCAATGGGTGTGTCTGTGTTCCCCTAAGACTTTATTTACAAAAACAGGCGACCGGCCCATGCATGGGTCTTCTGGTTTAGAGAGTGGCAAGCGCCGTAGAGATAAAAATGAAATGAAATGAATGATAAAAATGAATGAAAGCAGTCAATCCAGGTAGGAACAAGTGCGCGAATGAATTTTAAGCATTTAATTTCCACTAAACTAATGAGCAGAGGTTTACTCCATAAACAACTTCGTCTGAGTCCTAAGCTCTTGTGTTGGATTTTGTCTGGCTCTGGTTTATGCATGTTGGTAAATGAATCGAGCAGCAAAAAAACAAAACAAAATTAACAAGGCACAAATTAGGGTGGGAGCCAAGAGCACAATGGTTCAAACTTAGGGCTTATTTATTCTTTGGGGTTCTTCTACTTGATTCTCTTTGAGTGCTGATGGTCATAGATATATGACTTAGGGTATAGTTGGTCAGTGGCTCTTGGGGACAGTAAAGTACTCTTGGGGAGTCCTGCCTGCCCTCTGCCTCGTCCTTCCACACCCGATCCTATGCAATAGAGTCTCTACTCTTGCTTTTTTTTTTTAATTTTAATGTTTTATTTATTTCTGAGAGAGAGAGAGAGACAGTGTGAGGAGGGGAGGGTCAGAGAGAGAGGGAGACACAGAATCCGAAGCAGGCTCCAGGCTCTGAGCTAGCTGTCAGCATAGAGCGGGATGCGGGGCTCGAACCCACGAACCGTGAGATCATGACCTAAGCCGAAGTCGGACACTCAACTGATTGAGCCACCCAGGTGCCCCTCTACTCTTGTTTTTAAAAATGTGGCAGAAAATAACAGGGAGAGGATATTTATGCATTCATTCAACAACTGGCTGAACATCTATTCCATGTCAACAATTATGGGAGCCTAGAGGAGGAAACAGAAAGAATGGAAAAATTCACTCATTCCTGCTCTCATAGAACACCCAAGCTAGTAGGAGAGATGGACCAGCAAATCTGAAACAATACTTACCGAGAGGGTGTGATATTGTTAGTGTCATTGGAAAGCATGGGCTACTCCCAGAGGTTTAAAACCCTCTACTATCTTATTTGGATACTGAAGATTTTCCCCGACCTTGAAGAAGTTCACACCTAGTTTTAGTATAAGTAAAGTCAATTACTATTATAAGAGTTCATTTTATATGGACATAGATGTGCTTTAAATCAACTTCCATCCCTAAAAACAAAACACTCAGAGAATAAAGAGTTTTTCTCATTTCATTAGCTTATGCAGAAGCCATTAATGATCCCAATTTGTTTGCTATTTGTCTGGAAGGATAACAGACCAAACAGACCTGGGGAGATAAGGAGCCCTTCATTCTCTCATGATAAATACTAGGCTGCACAGAACAGGGTGCAGAAAATAAGGAAGAAATATCACTTGTTATAAATATGTCATGATTAAACCCTATCTGATGTATCTGGCATAGGCGAATAATTGGAAATTCTACTTATGGTCCTATTTACACTTCTATTGTCAAAATTAATGATTCACTATAAGTGAGAGGTTTTGCCTGTATTCATCACCATCAGTGCCTGCGACTAAATGAAGATATGTTTATATTTCCACAAACCTTGATTTTCTTTGCAAAGCCCCAGACACAATTTTTATGTGCTAACCTTTATATCCAATAGCCTAGAATCTTCCCTGCATTAACAAGTCCTTACCTTCCAAAGAGACATTTATTTTTAATAGCTTTTATTAACTACTGAATCGGTAGAAATGTATAGCATAGGTATAAGGAATGGAAAACAAACTCAAAAGTATCCACACATGCTTAAAGAATTAAATTGAGTTTCATATAAGTAAGGCATCATGTAGTACAAATTCTAAATTTATAAAAGACAAATTCTATCATTTTCCCTGTCCCTGGTCTGTAAAGCACTCCTTTACTCTTTTTAATGGCTGCGTAGTATTCTATTGGATGGATGTAACATCAATTTATTTAACCTGTCACTTACTGATTTATATTTTGATTGTTTCTAATATTTTGCTGCTATAAAAAATGCTGCAATGACTGATCTTGTATGTAAACTCTTTAACACGTACATGAGTGTATATGTATAGAATAAGTTCCTGGAGGTGGAGGTGTTCAGTCAAAACGCATGCCTATTTTCATATAGAGAAAATTTATATTTCTACCAATGCATGAGAGTGCTTGTTTCCCCAGACAGTTGTCAATGAATGTACCATTATGCTTTGTCATTATTAGAGGTGAAAATGATACCTTGGTGGAATTTAAATTTCCATTGGTCTTGGGGCACCTGGGTGGCTCAGTTAGTTAAGCGGTTGACTTCAGTTCAGGTCATGATCTCGAGGTTGGTGAGTTCGAGCCCCGCCTCGGGTTCTGTGCTGACAGCTCAGAGCCTGGAGCCTGCCTCGAATTCTGTGTCTCTGTTCTTTCGGCCCCTCCCCTGCTCGTTCTCTCTCTTTCAAAAATAAATAAACATTAAATATAAATAAATAAAGTTTGCTTTTGTCTTGTTATTACGGAAGCTGAACACCTTTTCATGTGTCAATGGCCATTTGTAGTAGCTCTTCTGTGAACAGTCTATTCATCTTCACCTATTTTTCTATAAGGATTGTGGGTCTTTTTCATATTAACTTGTAGAGGCCATTCCTTTAGTGAAATCTGCTCTTTATCCAATATAGCCCCCCTAGCCCCTCCCCCCCGTCCCCCATCTTTCTAGGCTTGTTTACCTTTTTACTTTGTTTAGGTGATTTTTGCCATGCAAACACTCTTTACTATTGTGTAGTCCAATGCATCCATTTTTGGTATGTGTGGGTTTGGGTTTTCTGACATATTTAGAAAGGTCTTCTTTACTCCAAGACTGAAATACTATGTTAAGCACTTGTGGAATACAAAGATGAAACAACTGCATCCTTTCCCCCAAAGAGCTTACAGTGCAGTGTGGGAGATAGGTATGTTTAAAAATATGGGAGTGGGGGTGTGTGAAGAAGAGAGCGGTGTGTAGGGTAAGGGGTATGGATAAATGTAGGCGGAATGTAGACCTAGTTAGCCTTTCTTGGCCTCCATATTGGGTCACTGATGTTCTTATTATGTCGAGCAGGGATCAGCCAGCTTTAGGCGGAAAGGATCAGAGAGTCAATATTTTCAGCTCTACAATTCAATAAAATTTTATTTAAGGACTCTGAAATGTGAATTTCAATGTAATTTTCATGCGTTGTGAAATACTCCTCTTTTATTTTTTGAAAATGTTTCCAAGCATTAAAACATATTTAAACTCGCTCTCAGCTTGAGGACCATACAAAAACAGAGGGCAGGGCCCGATTTGACCCCCGGGTCATAGTGCACCAACCGCTGATGTAAAGGAACCACTGCCAAATTCTGTCCCGGGAGCAAAGTTGATTTTAGAGACACCTACCAATTCTCGAAAGCCTCACAAACAGCTCTACATCTGTCACTTTGTTTTTAAGTTTTGCAAGAGGACTCTGGAAGCAGTGAATGGGGAAGTGGGGAATATGTTACCCACTGCCGCTTTGAGGTGGAGAGAATGGAGTTCTTTGAATCAAATTCACTGATTCCTTCTGTTAAACTGCCTTTCACCTAATATTTCCGTCAGAGACTCCAGAAACTATGGTGATTGATGCCATAGAAACACACAGCGAGCGAGCAGGGTGATGAGCTTGTGAATTGTGGCATGGCTGAGAGGCAAAAAAGCTTTTTAGCTGCCAATCTAGAGGCAAGGTAAGAGAACAAAATGCAATGCAGCTAGCATGCAGTGAGCTTGACTGTTTACAGTGCACTGTTCGCATAGATTTTCCCCTTTAATATTACTCAACACGCACAATAACCCAGTGTGATAGCCTTTTTATTATTATTATTATTATTATTATTATTATTTTACAGATAAGGATCTGACTTTTCTTCCAGCACCATTCACATTGCCCTGCATGTAAGGACCAGATGCCCCTCGATGCTAAGGGTAGGACCATGGTCAGTGAGTAATAATGATGAAGATGATGACAGTAAAAGCGTGTGAATCACGGGACGTTGGTTACGTTCCAGACACAGAGCTAGGCACTTGCCATCAGAGTCTTCATTTTAGCCTCACAGCGGCCCAAGGACGGAGTCATTACAGGCTTGTGTTTTTAATCACAAGCTTTGGAGTTAGATAGACCTAGATTCAAAACGGAGTTCTGCCAGTTATAACTCTGTGATCTGGGGTGAGTTACTGAACTTCTCTGATTTCCAGTTTCCTGATCTATAAAAGGCAGGTGATGTAATACTACCTACATCTTCCAGCTTTGGCATAGATCAAACAGGATGATGTGTGTAAAACGCTTAGTACAGGTGGCACACCCATACTAAGTGCTCAATAAATCTTTATTATTACTACACAGAGCATGTAATACCTCTGACACCCAAAGGTGATGACAGTACTTTGATAGAATCCGCACACCTAGAATACAGACCTTTAAAAGAAAACCTTTTGTAAAAAAATTTTTTTAATGCTTATTTATTTTTGAGAGAGAGAGAGAGAGTGAGCAGGGGAGGGGCAGAGAGAGAGAGAGAGACACACAGAATTCGAAGCAGGCTCCAGGCTCTGAGCTGTCAGCACAGAGCCTGACGCAGGGCTCAAACTCACAAACCGTGAGATCATGACCTGAGCCGAAGTCAGACGCTTAACCGACTGAGCCACCCAGGCGCCCCTAAAAAAAAAAAACTTTTTAAAAAAATGTTTGTTTATTTTGAGAGAGTGTGTAGGAGGGAGAGGCAGAGAAAGAGAGAGAGAGAGAAAAAATCCCAAGCAGGCTCCACACTGTCAGTGTAGAGCCCCACACAAGGGCTCCATCTCAGGAACAACGAGATCATGACCTGAGCTGAAATCAAGAATTGGATGCTTAACCAACTGAGCCACCCAGGCACCCCTAAAAAACTTTTACTTTGAAATAATTATAGACAAACAGGAAGTTGCAAAAACAGCAGAAAGATCTGAATACCCTGCACCCACAGCTTCTCCCAATGATGACATCTTATATAGCTGTAGTATAATAGCCAAATCAGAAAATTGATCTTACTATAATAATGTCAACTAGATTAAAGCCTTTATTCTGTTCTTGCAGTTTGTAAACCTGCATTCACTTATGTGTGTATTTTACCCCACGTGTAGATTCCTGCAACCACTGCCACAAAAATACAGAACTCTTTCCGTGAGTTCTGTTTCGAACGAATCCACGAAATAACTCCCTGACGCTTCGTTTCCTCTTTGGATTTGCATCGAATCCCCATTCCTGTCCCCATGATGCCCACTCGTCTGTTCTCTTCTCTGAAGTTTGGTTTCAAGATGTTATATAAATGGAACCAGACAGAATATCACCTTTTGAGACTGATTTTTTTTCACTAAACATAATACCATTGAGGCCCATCCAAGTTGTATCAATGATAGTCCCTTTCTTTTTATTGCCATATTCCACTGTATGGATATATTAGAATTTGGGCCACCGTCACCCCTGAAGAACACTTGAACATTTCATATATTTGATGATTGTAAATAAAGCTGCTATGAATAATAATGCACACTTATGTGTATGTGTGTGTGTGTGTGTGTGTGTGTGTGTGTGTAGATATAAGGTTCCATTTATTTATGCCCAGGGGTGCGATTGCTGGGTCATATGGTTTAAGTGTATGTTTAAATTTATTAGAAATTGAGAGAAACTTTTCCAGACTGTCCCTACCATTTTACATTTCCACCAGCAGTGCATGACTTGTCCACTTTCTCCACATCCTCACCAGCATTTAGTATTATCACTTTTTTTATTCACTATTTTTTAGGAATAAAAAATCCTAATAGATGTGTAGTGATAATACCTTGTGGTTTTAATCTGCATTTCCCAGGTGGCTAATAATGTTGAACATTTTTGCCCTGTGTTTATTTGCCATATATGTCTCTTCGTTGGTGAAATATCTGTTGATGCCTTTTGCCCATTTTATAACGGGGTGGATTACATTTTTACTCTTGAGTTTTGAAAGTTCTTTATATATCGTGTCTGTAAGGCCGTTGTTGAATATATGTATATGTTGAGGGCCTAAATGTGTTCCCCGAAAAGATATGTTCAAGCCTTAAACCCCGATACCTATGAATGTGACCTTATTTGGAAGTAGGGTCCTTGCAGATATAATCAAGTTAAAATGAGGTCATGCTGGATTAGGATGGACCCAATCAAATAACTGATGTCCTTATAAGAAAGGGGAGTTTGGGGGCACCTGGGTGGCTTAGTTTAAGTGTCCTACTCTTGATCTCAGCTCGGGTCTTGATCTCAGGGTCGTGAGTTCAAGGCCCGCACTGGGCTCAATGCTGGGCATGAAGCCTACATAAGGAGAACATCATGTGACAAAGGAAGCTGGGATTGGAGTGATGTGTCTACAGCCACGGAGTGCCAGCAACCACCAGAAGCCAGGAAGAGGAAAGGAAGGTTCTTTCACTTACAGCCTTCAGAGAAAGTTGCTGATACCTCTGCCTTGAACTTCTGGCCTCCAGAACTGTAACACGATAATACATTTCTGTTGTTTTACACCACCAAGTCTGTGGTGATTTGTTGTGGCAGCCTTAGGAAACGAGTCCAGGGTGTAAATATTTTCTCCCAGTCTATATCTGTATCTGGTCGTTTCACTCTCTTGACAGGATCTTTCTAGAGAAAAGGTTTAGTTTTGAGGAAGTCCAATTTATTAAGTTTTTCCCTTTCTGGATCATGCTTTTATCATCACGTCTAAAACTCTTTGTCTATTAGCCCCAGATTCCAAAGATTTTTCTCCTATGGCTTCTTCTAAAAATGTTTCCATTGGGGCGCCTGAGTAGCTCAGTTGGTTAAGCATCTGGCTTCAGCTCAGGTCATGATCTCGAGGTTTGTGAGTTTGAGCCCCATATTGGGCTCTCTGCTGTCAGTGCAGAGCCCGCTTTGGATCCTCTGTCGCCCTCTTTCTCTCTCTGCCCCTCCCCTGCCTGTGTTCTCTCTCTCTCTCAAAAATAAACATTAAAAAAAGGTTTTATTTATTTATTTTTGTTTTATTTCCTAAAGAGAGAGAGCAAAGGAGGGGCAGAGGGAGAGAGAGAATCTCAAGCAGGTTCACACTCAGCATGATGCCCAACATGGGGTTCAATTCCGCGACCCTGGGATCGTGACCTGAGCTGAAGTCAAGAGTCCGATGCTCAATTGACTGAGCCACCTGGGCACTCCTCTTCTAAAAATGTTTGAAGATGGGGGACCTGGGTGGCTCAGTCGGTTGAGCATCTGACTTCAGCTCAGGTCATGATCTCATGGTTTGAGCGTCACGTCGGGTCAGCACAGAGCCCGGAGCCTGTCTTTCGATTCTCTGTCTCCCTCTCTCTCTGACCCTCCCCTGATCACACTGTGAGCTAAAAAAAAAAAAAAAAAAAAAAAANAAAAAAAAAAAAAAAAAAAAAAAAAAGCAAATAGCATTAAAAAATGTTTGAAGAAGCTTATGCTTTTATCTAAATCTATTAACCATTTTGAATTAAATTTTATGTGTGACATGAGGTTTATGTTGGGGTTCATTTTGTTTTTGTGTACGGACTTCCAATTATTCTAGCACCATTTATTGAAAATGCTATTCTTTCCCTGTTGAATTGCTTTTGCATCTTAGTAAAAAAAAAAAAAAAAAAAAGATGGTTGTATTGGAGTTCATCTACTCTAGGATCCTTATTCTGTTCCAATGATCTATGTGTCTATTTCTTTCCCAATACCATGCTGTCTTGGTTACTAGTTATATAGTAAGTCTTAACGTGAGGTTGAATGATTCTTTCCACTTGATTCTTTTTGAGAATGAATTTAACTATTGTAGTTCCTTTGCTTTTCTGTATATATTTTTGAAATAATCCTGTCTATATCTACAAACCACCTTGCTGGGACTTTGATAAGAAATGCATTAAGCCTATAGACCAATTGGGGGAAATTTGACATTTGTACTATGTTTTACTATGTTCCAATCCACGAACAAGGTATGTGTCTCTATTTAAATCTTTGATTTCTCATATCAGCATTTTTATGATTTTCAGCACAGAGATCCTATGCACATTTTGTTAGATTTATACCTAAGTGTTACCTTTTCTTTGGGGTGATTAAAATGGTATTATACTTTTAATTTCCATTCCACCTGTACAGTGTTGCTACTATATAAAGATGTGATGGAATCTTGCGTGTTGTATCTTGCTATGTTGCTAACTCAACAATTTTACAAGCTTTGTTCATCAATTCCTTGGTATTTTCTCTATGCCACGACCCAAGTATTTTTCCAATAATCAAGATGCAAGCTTGCACAGATCTAGTGGCACATTTTCAAGGAGGAAGTATCAGAACTATTGATGGACCAGCTCAGAGTCATAATTCTACCTTCTCTTCACTCACTTAAGTCTCCTGAAGGTGGCAGTACACATGAGAATTCTTAGTCGCAATAATATATTTTTAAAGAATTTTTTAAACATTCATTTTTTTGAGAGAGAGAGACAGAGCATGAATGCGGGAGGGACAGAGAGAGTGGGAGACACAGAATCCGAAGCAGGCTCCAGACTCTGAGCTATCAACATAGAGCCTGACGTGGGAGTTGAACTCATGGACCACGAGATCATGACCTGAGCCAAAGTCGGACGCTTAACTGACTGAGCCACCCAGGCGCCCAATAACGTATTTTTAAGTTAACATTAAATCCCTGATATGAAGACAAGAGACCTGCCTCACATGTATGCATTTCTAAACTAACATGTCTTAGCAGCTAAGCTCAGTTCCATTGACCTGTGTGGGGAGCCATGTTCATTACATTCATTCATTCATTCATTCATTCATTCAACACATAGTTACTGAGAACCTACTCTGTAGAAGTCACTGGAATAGATGCTGTGGACCCAGAAATAAACAAGATCGATATATTCTCAAATGCATTTGCCAAGCAACATCTTGAGCTCAAAGTAGAAGTTTAAAAAAAGGATGTTTGTGCTGCTTCTAATTTCCTGAAGATTGAATTATTCATTCAATTAACCAGTGGATTCCCAAAGTATCTTAGGATATGGCATTTCCACTGGGAAGATCATGAGAAAAACCACCGTGGTTTATAGTTCTGTTGACACAATGCTATATCTCACAAGGAAAAGAGAGGAAAGGGGACACCCAATGGTTTGATTAATGGGGTCACTTACCATCCCCCAAGCCTACTTTTGAAGGTTCTGACTCACTGTCAGGGCTGCAGGACTGTCTTCTTCCTAGGCTATGACAATTTGACCACCAGCTGCAGACTTAGCAATATCTCCAGGCTCTCATGTTGATCTCAACCCTTCCTGCATGTTAGGGATCACTGTGAGACTTTAAAAAAATACAGCTGGTAGGGATCTATACCAGGCCACTTGATTCAGCGGCTCTGGGGCTGGGGCACAGATATCTCCTAAAAGCTCCCCAGGTGCTTCTGGGGGTACAGTGAGAACTGAGAATCACTGTAAATCTAGCCCAATCTGCTTATCGTGGTGGCATAAGTCTACTCTTTGTGGACCAAACTGTATAATTGGATTTTGTTAATGTTCTACCTTCTACCGGCCAGGCGCCATAGTAAGTACTTTACACACATTGTTATTTTGTTTTATCCTCACAAAGTGTTTGAGTCAAGAGATAGCTTGGGGCGCCTGGGTGGCTCTGTCGGTTAAGCAGCAAAGCGTCTGACTTCGGCTCAGGTCAGGATCTCATGGTTCCTGGGTTTGAGCCCCACATTGGGCTCTGTGCTGACAACTCGGAGCCTGGAGCCTGCTTTGGATTCTGCGTCTCCCTCTCTCTCTGTGCCTCCCCCACTCATGGTCTGTCTCTCTGTCTCTCAAAAATAAATAAGCATTTTAAAAAAAGAGGTAGCTTGAGGGACTGGGGTGCTTTTAGCCTTCCTTCCCCCATTCCCATCAGATTCCTGAAAGGATCTCCCAATAAATATATATGTAATGGAAAACCACCGCCCTTGCTGGGATATTCAACCAGACTGTGTCTGGGTCGCTCCCCTGTGGAAATCCAGGAGCTGCTGCTGCCTTAAAACAACGCTGTGAGGTAGGTATTATCAGCCCCATTTTACAGCTACAAAAATGAAATCACAGGGCACTTAGGCGATTTGTCCAAGATCACATGGCTAGTGGCACTGAAGCTATTTCTGTCCACCGGCTGCACTAGTGTTGGGACCATCCTGTCTTAACGGTCACTGTGCCCCCAACGCCTAGCTCAGTGCCTGCACCTGGCACAAGACAGAGGCCCTGAAAGAATGGGAAGGCTGCAAAATCATACTCTGTGTCTCTGTCCCAAGGTCCAGGCTTCTACTGGCCCTTGTTCTAGACACCAGAGCTGAGCCTGAGGCTGGTGTTCTGCCAGTGACTCTGGGCATTAAGGTCTCACCCAGCCCATTGCCGGGTGTGCTGTTTCCTCCTGCTTAAAGGTATTGGGTGTCCAACTACACTACACCAGAGCCAGTGATCTCAAGTAATCCAAAGGTTTATTGTTATTTGTAAGTCCCCAGATCCAAGTGCTCGTGCTCTCTTTCTGTCTCTCTCTCCCCACCCTCCCTGCTCTGCCCCCACCTCCACCTAGTGATTTCCCTTGCTCTTGCCGATTGCCGAGTGAGAAGACCCACTGGTGAGAAGGCTCTGTGATGTTCAGGCAGAGGAAAGAAGAAAGTAAGTGTCTGGTCCTGGGCAGGACCCCTGGAATCAGGGCAGATCATCTTATAAGGATCTTATTGGCCAGGGGCGCCTGGGTGGCTCAGTCGGTTAAGCGTCCGACTTTGGCTCAGGTCATGATCTCACGGTTTGTGAGTTCGAGCCCCGCATGGGGCTCTGTGCTGACAGCTCAGAGCCTGGAGCCTGCTTCAGATTCTGTGTCTCCCTCTCTCTGCCCCTCCCCCACTCATGCTCTGTCTCTCTCTGTCTCTCGATAATAAATAAACATTAAAAAAATGTTTTTAAAGGATCTTATTAGCCATAGTGGGTACAGCTGAGTATTCTGAGTTGCTGACCTGACGGGCGTAAATGGTGTGATTAGATGTCACCTTCTAGGCGCGACTCGCTGCGCTCAACCCTGTTTTCCCACAATTCACCCCTGACATGTGGCTCACCTTGCCAGGCCTCTCGTAAGTGTGCTCACATGTGCGTGGCGCTGGTTTGCCAGGCCTGGCTAAGTATGTAAGTCCACCTCCCAGCAGGAGGGACCCTGGAACAAGATGCACAGCCAGTCACCCCAGGGTGCGGGGCGAGCCCAGGAGAAAAGGTCTGTGGGGGTTCAGGGCGCCTCGCATGAAACTGCAGTTATATCATTAACTGTTCTGGTTTGGCAGCACATCTGTCAGGCTATTTGTGCGGCCGGTTCTAAGGTGTTTGGTACTGAGATTTAGTGGTTGGAAAAGCCCACGTTTCTCGGTTTCTTGTACCTGTGAGTCCGCTGGGAATCGTGCAATTTGGGTGCCTTTGTTTAAAGGGCTTCTTTGTACTTGATTAGAGTGATTGAGGTATAGGGACAGCCTCGTGGCCACCTGTAGCTCTAATCCCTCGAGGGTCCCTTTAACAGCTGCCGCTTGTGCAATTAGGAGAAGCAAGAACACCTTGTAATTGGGGTGGGGGGGCACTCCTAAGAGATGACTGTGAGGCATCTGCATCCAAGGGGGCCCTTTCCAAGCTGGTAAGGGTATTTCTGCCTTATAGGTGTTCACTGAAATGGTAGATTCTTGGGGCCATTACCAATTCTGCTCAACAGCTGTCTGTAATGAGGGCTCGTCAGTAAGAGCATTAGTACTGAGTACCACCCAGGTGGGGTGGGGTGGGATGGGGTGGGCTCTCTGTCAGGCCATGAAAACCCCACGTAGGAGAGGAATAGGTAGGGTCCCCCTTTAGGGAACATCGGATTCTGGATGAGCCCCTCCCCGACTTTTTTCTTTTTTCTTTCTTGTTTTTTATTTCATATTTATTTATTTTTGAGAGAGAGAGAAAGAGAGAGAAAGCAGGGGAGGAGCAGAGAGAGAGAGAGAGAGATACACAGAATCTGAAGAAGGCTCCAGGCTCTGAGTCGTCAGCACAGAGCCCGACGCGGGGCTCGAACCCACAAACCGTGAGATCGTGCCCTGAGCCGAAGTCGGACGCTTAACTGACTGAGCCACCCAGGGGCCCCTGTTTTGTTTTTGTTTTTGTTTTTTTAAATTTCAAAGTCATCTTAAACTTACCTGTTGTGTCATTCTTTGTCTGCTTGTCTGGCCTTTTCGTCAAGCCCGAAGTAAAGAAAACACAGATGTTTACATCAAAGATTTCCAGTTGTCTCCTGCTCCCAGCGTGTCTCCCTCATGGCGCTCCTCAGACCCTCATGGCTCAGGGCTGCTAAAGCCCGCACTGAGCCTGCCAAGACTCTCCTGCCCCCTCCCCTGCACCCTGCAACCTTTGCACCAAGCCTGGGAACAGAAAATGTTCCTGAAGAAGACAGACAGACAAGGTCTCCTTTAAAGCAGAAAGCCCCCCCACCCCCCACCCGCAGGAGCTCCTGCTCGGGGCTCGGTGACCAGACCAACAGCCACATGGCCAACAGGAGCTGAGGTAAAGCACAGCTGCCCCCACCAGGGACAGTGAGCCGCTCTCCCGAGGCGGTCCCCTGGCCTCCTGGCAAGGCACCAAAGCCGAATCGTGAGCCACAGCCTGTTCTAGGAGAGTCAGCCTCACAGACCTGAAGAGAGAGGAAGGAAGGCAGAGGTGGAAGGAGAGCGGCAGAAAGGGAGGGGCGAGCAAGGAGAGGGAGACGTCAGCCATGGAGTGTGAGGTACCAGCCCTTCCATCAGATATAGTCAGTGGAGGCTGAGGGGTGGCTTCCTGGAAGAAGACGCGGAGTACCTCTCATAGAAGTGAGGGCAGGGGGGAGCCACGAAGCAAACCTGAAGGCAAGAGGGGCCCCAGAGGCTAGTCCCTGAGCCAGATCCCATGATGCCCCACGTGAATGCTCCCCTCTTCTGCTCCCCAAAGCCTTAACATGGAGGAAGGGAGGAGTGGGTGCGGGGTGAGGTGAGGGAAGGGAGACCTCTCCCCTGGCCTCTAGGCCACACCTCCTTCCAAGTAGGAATAGCCCCACAGTGGGAGCCACCTGTCAGAAAGGGTTGGAGGGGGCTGTTGGGGAGTGGGGTGGGGGAGGGGAGGGGAGGGTCGTTCCAGGGCTTTCCCCACCAACCAGAGAATGTGTTCCTCCTGAGGGGCGGTGGCCCTCTCACTCTTCTTGATCGGTTTTAGTTTCAGAGACTCTCTGATAAAACGGGACGGGGTTGAGAGTGCAGGGAAGCACGTGGCTGGCATCGGAAAGAGTGGTGGCCTCTGTCGGTTCAGTGGAGGCGCGCTTTGAGAAGACATCTGTACGCCACAGATCCATCACACCTTCACCGCCTGTCCACACTTCCCTTCCTGCGCTACTGACTCAGTCCCGAGGGAAGCACTCAAGTATCCCTGGGCTCCTTCCTCCCTTGGGCCCTTTCTAAAGCCTTAGATGACGTCATCTACCCACTAATCCACTTCGCTTAGGAACCAGCACACACTTTTCCCTCTGAAAACGATAAAGCAGAAGAGTGAAAAGGGCATTAGGTGCTCCAGGCTCCTGCGTCTAGAAGGCAAATACCCAGTAGCGTTGGTAAATGAGCAAGGTAGGCAGGTCCTTGCTGCCTGGCATGCTAGGCATGCTAGGAATGGTTCGGAAAGGAGGTGCTGGTGGGGACAGGGCAGTAACTTCTCTCTTGCTGTTCCCACCATTCCCCAGAATACTTCCAGAGGCCCCTACACAGGGCCAGCCCCTGGCACACCAGCCTCCGAGCTGTCTTCCAGCCCACCACACAAGGCAAGGATCACTATTGATGCAAATTTCTCTACCGCAAATCACCACCCACGCTTATCCCTTCCACACAGTTACAGCTCAACGATGATCGAAATGCTATGAGTAATTCCAGGCACCTGCCTCTGTAAAGAACACAGCTGTTGTATCCCGGAGAGGGGATCGCCACACCCACTGGGCCAAAGCTGAGCTGTGTTCTCCACGGGGGTCGGCCAGACTCTGGACGGCCAATATCAGAGCTCCCTGTGCGGGTCTTCCCGCCGAGCCTCCCTCTTATTGGGGCGACACCTATGAAGAGGGAGTTGGTGTGGACAGGACAGCGAATGTGTCTCTACCGTGCCACCATTTTTCTGGACTAATGCCAAATCCCCTTGTCTGGGTCATTCCACCGTCACCCTCTGGGCTTCCTCGTAGCTGCCTAGCGAGGGGAGGGTATATCTTGATCGGTCCCCCTTAGTCAGTGCATGACTGCTTCTAACGGAAATAGAGCAGGCTCTGGAAAAACAGAGAAGCTGATGGTATTTCCAGTTCCCAGCCTCCATAGTGACTCTAAGGCAACTGTTCGATCTCAGTCTCTCAGAGAGGAGAGGTCTGCGGAGGCCACGGGCACGTGGTAGCAGAGCCTGAGCATGAGGTTCTAGATGTCTCGGAGCAGCAAGGCTTCCTCCCCTGCTACTTGGCTTTCTCTGGACCAGATCGCCTCCTGCTTTCCCCTCGGGGCTGCCGTCTGCCCATCAAGCAAGGGGAAGACGACTCTACCCATCCCACTGATATCAGACTCCCTCTACGGAAAATAGGTCAGGCTCTAGGAAAGCGGAAACATTGCTCGTATCTCTACTTTCCAGCTTCTGTAAAGACACAAACGGCAGCGGGAGAATCCCCGACTATCCAAGGGAGACGAGGGCTCTGCAGAGCCCGAAGTCTAGACTGACCAGGGCCGAGAGAAAACAGAATGCAGGAGAAGGTGTAGACAGTGTACTGATCTTTGGGGAAGGAGGATGGGTCAGTTTAGGAGAAGTCGGAATCCTTGTTTTCTGGCTTCTGGAGAAGTCTGAATCCTTGTTTTCTGGCTTCTGCTTCTACCCCCCTGAAAATCACGACCCCATGTCCTTCATCTTTGTACTCCATTGAGTCACTGCCAAAGATACAAAAAGGAGTCCTGGCTCATTCGTGTTAGAAACCAAGAGAGATAGGGTCCACTTGTCCATAACAGATTGGGCAGAAAGAGGAAATTACTACATAAATCCTTCACTCTAGCCCAGTAAAGCCCCTAACAGCACTGCTTTTATTTATAAAGGAGCAAGGAATGGGGTGAGGGAGACGGCTGTGAGTGCCCAGGCCTGTCAGAAGTAGAATCCTCAACCCTCAAGGGCTCCGGAGAGGCTGTATCGTAGAATTGTTTCTCTACGCTCACCACCTTACCCCTTCCATACTCAGGATTGTTGTCATCATATGACCTTTTGCAAAGTCTTCCGCGAGATCATCTTCAAGATTATGTAAGTAACTTTGCATACTGATGCGTGCCCCTCCCTGTGTGTATGAGACGGATCTATAAAATAGTTCACTTCATCACCGTTGTACAGAAATCCGTAAGGCAGGCTTAATTATAGGCTCTAGGAGACAGGGACATTGGAAGCGGAGGGGGCCCCTTGGTTGGAGAGCCTTTTTCGTACCCTGCCTCTGTTACACAATCTCAGGTTAATCTGGGCTGCGAGGCTCAGGCTGGCAATGAAATACAATGCAGCCATGCCGAGGGACAGCTGCAACGCAGAACTGCTGCATGCCACTGCAAAGCGGGCTGGGCCAACTTGAATCCTCACCAGAAAAGAATAGTAAACACTTGGGTTTGCCTCACAAAGTGCACTGGGAAGCCACCTCCGGGGTGAAGTGGGCTTTGGAGGAGTGAAGGCCAGGATAGCGGCGGGCTGCCAGCCCATCCAAGTCCGTCCTAACTTCCCCCTGCTGCCGAGGCGGCGGGGGGGGGGGGGGGGGGGGGGGGGGGGGGGGCGCTCTCCCCTGGGGATGGGAAGGGGGCTGGCGGGGTCCCTTTGCTTTTACACACCCGAGTGGTACAGAGAGCTATTTCCCACGACATTCTGCTGAGAAGACAGTGGACAGCGGTGCAATCCGGAGGAAGAGCACCTTATAAGTAACAAAAGAAAGAAGATGTAAATGGGAGCGTAATTACTAATTCGCAAGCCATAGCGGTTTGATTTGTTGATCAGGAGTCCATGATCCACTTGTCATTATGTATGTGCGTCTCCAGAGCTTCAAGCTGGCTCTATCACTCATACCTGTTATCTCACCTCATCTACATGTTTACTTTCCCAGGATTTTTTTTTTCCCCTCACAGTATGTGATGGTTTATTATTCGGGGCCTCCATACCTCTGCTCAGTAGTAAAGACACCGGGCAGAGTGCCTTGAGATCCCTCTTCAGAAACAGGGATGTTCTAATGGTGGGGGAAAGGGAGAGAGGCAAACCATGAGAGACTCTTGAATGCTGACAAAAACTGAGGACTGATGGGTGTGGGGGGGAGGGGGGGATGGGCATGGAGGAGGGCACTTTGGGGATGAGCACTGAGTGTTATGTAGAAACTAATTTGACAATAAACTATTTGTAAAAAAAAAAAAAAAGAAAAAAGAAAGAAAAAAAAAAAAAAAAAAAAAGAAACAGGGATGTTCTGGGGGGTAAACACTGCTCGTGAAAGTCCGTTTCCTGCACCAGGCTCTCAAACAGTTCCCATGGCCCGTGACCAGGAGACAGCAGATCCTGTCACATTCTTAGACTATTTCTGGGACTGTGGGTCCCCTATGCATGCATTCAGTCCCAACCCTCAGTTCATAAGCGTAGTACTGGCTTTGAGGCAAAGCTCTAGGCCAGCATTCAGGGCCCGGCTTCGAGCTTCTTTTCTCACTGCTGTGGCTTGTAATTCAGACGACCTCAGGGGCGTCTGGGTGGCTGGGTCAGTTGAGTGCCCAACTCGGCTCAGGACATGATCTCGTGGTCTGTGAGTTCGAGCCCTGCATCAGGCTCTGCAACTGACAGCTCAGAGCCTGGAGCCTGCTTCAGATTCCATGTCTCCCTCTCTCTCTGTCTTTCCCCCTTGCATGTTCTGTCTCTCTCAAACATAAATAAACATTAAAAAAAAAATCAGACGACCTCAACCTTTTTCTAAACATGGGCCCTGATCCTTCTCTTGATAATTTACAAAGTACCTTTCATTTTCCTCCCTCCATGGCAGTTCTCTTGTTTCTTGGTGGGGGGGTGGAGGTGGGTGAATCATAGGTTTGAAATGTTACTATGAGGTTCTGGAAGAATCCCTGAAATAGCTCTGGATCACCAATCCTCATCCTCTCCCTTTTATGTACCCCAGCTTCTCTGACATACGCAACTCTCCTTCCTCCGAGAGTCAATGAAGACGCGATTGCTGCTTATAGCTTTATTATCCACCTGTTCTCCCAAATACGAGCCCAACTCAGAGAGGCTAGGTGAAAGCCAGCTCTTAAAACTCACCACAAGGAACTGGGGGTCCCAAAGACAGTGCCAAAGGAATCTCAGTTAAAGACCATTCAGGTCACTACTCAAAAAACAGGATCCTAGAGGGGGCACCTGGGTGGCTCAGACAGTTAAGCATCTGACTTGGGCTCAGGTCATAAGCCCCTGGTTTGTGAGTTCGAGCCCCGCATCGGGCTGCATGCTGACAGCTCAGAGCCTGGAGCCTGCTTCCAATTCTGTGTCTCCCTCTCTCTCTGCCCCTCTCCTGCTCTCTCTCTCTCTCTCAAAAATAAATAAATGAACATCAAAAAAAGAAAAAAAAAGGAAAAGAAAATAGACCTTCATACTAGCAGGCTCTGGACTGGAGCTCTGGCTTTTCCAATTACAAATGTGCATGATCTTAAGCAAATATCTCTACCTCATGAGCCTTAGTTTCTTCACCACTAAAGTAAAAGCATATCATCTACCTCTCAAGCTGTCTCTGGATCAAAAGAGATAGCATATGCGAAGAATACATTAGAGCACACAGCATACAGTAGGTGCTTAAGTGCATGGCGGCTGTCATTCCACCTGAGATCAAGCCACCTAATGTAAGGCTCGCTGTGGTCAAATAAGAGGGCAAAGGAAATGCATATTCTGCTCTTTACATTTTCACCTAGTGATTATTTTTGTTTTTGCTAGAACACTTTGCTCCGCAATTATATGGATTCTCCCTGCCACCGTCAGCTCCACACACAGGCTTTTCTGTGTACGGGTGTGGCCTTAGGAACCCCCTATGAAGCTTCTCATTTCCAGCTCCTCACTGTACTCCAAGAAGCACTGCTTACGCTGAGTGGACCCGGGAAAAAAGGGAAACTGGAAAAGCAAAACAAGCCTAGATCTTAAAACCAAGTAAGGAGACAGTGTGGTCAAAGACGAGATGCTGTATGGACAGGTCAAGGTGATGTTCAAAAGTGATTCCAGGGGGGCACCTGGTTGCTTCAGTTGGTAGAGTAGGAGACGCTTGATCTCAAGGTCATGAGTTCAAGCCCCATGCTGGGTGTAGAGATTACTTATTTTGAGAGAGAGTGGGTCCAGGAAACAGGGAGAGGGAGAGAGAGAGTCCTAAAGCAGGCTCCACACTGCCAGCCGCACAGCCCCACAGCCCCACATGGGGTCCATCTCACTCCTGCACCATGAGATCCTGACCTGACATGAAATCAAGAGTTGGACTCTTAACTGACTGAGCCACCCAGGTGCCCCCAGTTCAGTGCACTTCTTGAGGGACAGAGTATGCCTTGTATTTTTTTAAAGGTTGTTTTTAAAGTAATCTCTACACCCAACGTGGGCTTGAACCCACAACCCCAAGATCAAGAGTCACATGCTCGAGACACCTGGGTTATTCAGCCAGTTATATGACCGACTCTTGATTTGGGCTCAGGTCATGATCTCAGACTCGTAAGACTGAGCCTCGCATCAGGCTCTGTGCCGAGCATGGAGCCTGCTTAAAGATTCTCTCTTTCCTGGGGCGCCTGGGTGGCTCAGTCAGTTGAGTGTCCGACTTTGGCTCGGGTCATGATCACATGGTTTGTGGGTTCGAGCCCCGCGTCGGGCTCTGTGCTGACAGCTCGGAGCCTGGAGCCTGCTTCCGATTCTGTGTCTCCCTCTCTCTCCTCTTCCCTACTTGTGCTCTGTCTCTCTCTGTCTCTCAAAAGTGAATAAACGTTAAAAAAAGTTTTTTTTAAAGATTCTTGCTCCCCCTTTCTCTCTGTACCCCCCCACCTCTCTTTCTCAAATAAATGAATAAATAAATAAGAAAAAAGTCTTTAAATAAAAGAGTCACGTGCTTTACCCCATTGAGCCATCCAGGTGCCCCCGCCCTGTATGGTTTTAGAGAAGCCAAAATAACCCAGATACCCACTTGAATTTACCCAACTGCACAGCCCAGCCACAAGGGCAGTATGGCTGCTGTATCCCTAATTTGTTAACCAAAATCTATAAGAATGCCCCTGGGTATCCGGTCTGAGATTGCGGAGAGGGGGCCCGAAATAACTTCTTGTTGCTTATTATTGAATTAAGTGCAGCCTCAGCCCGCGGCATTCAGCTGTTTTCCACAGGTTAACTTCAACCTGTTCGCTGGGCTTTTTCCGCCTTGCTTCCCCATTCACACCCACACTTCAACCAAACTGGACTGTTCATTCCCTGCACACGCCCCCAACACTCCCACCCTAGTGTCTTTGCTGTTTCTTTTTATTTACGACTTCTTTCCTGTCTCCCATCTCTACCTACTGAAATCCTTCAGCATCTCCTCCAACTGATGTGATCTCTCTTCCCTCTGAACTATGATGGAATTTACGTTCCACCTCACTTGTGACATGTGTTCTCCTTTGAGTCCTCCCCGGGGTTCAGGCATACTCTGCAGTCTGGTAACTTGGGGGGACTGTGGTGAGGGGGTAAATCCGCCTGTGGGCAGGAAATCGACAAAACTGATGAGGCACAAAACCAAGTCGGAAGCAGGAAGCAGCGAGGTGGGGTACGATGTGTCCTAGCCAGGTACGGATTTGCATCCAGGAAGGATCCTTATGGCGGCAAAGAGGATGAGATCCTGACTTCCTAACGCAGCCCACTGAGGTCCAAAGGCATAAATGATGTCTAATGGCCTGGGATAGTCCCACACGAGGCAGAGAAGGACCAAGGAAGGTCCTCTGAGGGGAGACTTTCCATTGAAAGAGAATGTGGTTGGGTGGTCCGCACTGGTAACCGGAGTCCAGCTCGCTACAGGGGGGTCTGGTTCGGGCCAAGCTGTCCTCCCCAAAGGAAAGAACTGCATCTAAGACACTAAAGAGTCGGGACTCTTAGGCGCCAGGCAGTCATTCTTTAGGACACTTCTGACCTGAGTCTGGCGGAGTAGAGGTGACACCTTGAAAAATCATCTTGATGAGGATGGATCAAGTCAGCATTCGATGCCGGAACCAGTCAAAGCTAATGGCTTGGTGGGGGCCACCGCTGGCTAATGGGGGTAATGGTGGGGAACACTGACTCTGGAACCAGCTACCTGACTTCAACAGCTTGTTCCTAAGGGAGTGGGGAGAATTGAATCAGCCCACTGAGAGCTGCAAGTGGTACCTCCTTGATGTGGCCGGTTGTGAAAGTCCGTTTCAGGAGGCAAGATTAAGGTGCCAATTGCCCAGCGGACTGGATTGAACAAAGAAAGGACTGATGTGTACATGTGTGGAAGCAACTGTAGAGACTCTTGGGGTCTGTTTAAGGAGAACTGTTAAAATTCTTTCTACGAAAAACGGGTGCATATGGGGGATCCTCGAAGCCATTGCAACTTGGATATTGAGAGATAAGAGGTGTTTTTTTTATTGAGGTATCATTGACATAGAACATTATATTAGCTTCGGGTGTACAACATGATGATTCGATATCTGTGTATGTTGCAAAATGATCACCACGGTAAGTCTAATGGAATCAATAAGTCACAGGAAGTAGAGGCACAGCATAGGGAATATAGTCAATGGTGTTGTGATAATGCTATATGGGGACAGATGACAGGTACACTAGTGTGAGCACAGCATAACATGTAGACTTGTTAAATCACTATGGTGTGCACCTGAAACTAATACAGCTTTATGTGTCAGCTATACCTCAATTAAAAAATAAAGGAAAGGGGGAAAAAGATTTCAGAAGAGAAAAAAATGTCTAGTTAACATTTGTGACCCTCGATAGTTATAAAACCTTTTTAAAAAAGAGTTAAAAAAAATTTTAAGTCATCTGTATACCCAATGGGGGCTCAAACTCACAACCCTGAGATCAAGAGTTGCATGCTCTTCCGACTGGGCCAGCCAGGTGCCCCGCAAAACACTCTTTTAAATGTTTATTTATGGGGCGCCTGGGTGGCTCAGGTGGTTAAGCGTCCGACTTCGGCTCAGGTCATGATCTCACGGTTCGTGGGTTCAAGCCCCGCATGGGGCTCTGTGCTGACAGCTCGGAGCCTGGAGCCTGCTGAGCCTGTGTCCAGATTCTGTGTCTCCCTCTCGCTCTGCCCCTCCCCTAGTCATGCTCTGCTTCTCTCTGTCTCAATAATAAAAAAACATTACAAAAATTTGTATAAATAAAAAAATAAAAATAAATATTTATTTATTTTGAGAGAGAGAGCAAGGGTGTGAGCAAGGGAGAGGGAGAGAAAGAATCTGAAGCAGAGCCTGATGCGGGACTCAAACTCACAAACTATGAGATCGTAACCTGAGCCAAAATCAAGAGTTGGAAGCTTAACCGACTGAGCCGTCCAGGCGCCCCCAAAACATTTTTTTCTTGTGATGAGAACTTTTAAGATGTAAAGAGACCTTGGGGCACCTGGATGGCTCAGTCGGTTAAGTGTCAGACTCCCAGTTTCAGCTCAGGTCACGATCTCACCCTTCATGACTTCAAGACCCGCATCAGGCTCTGCGCTAATGGTGTGGAGCCTGCTTGGGATTCTCTCCCTCCCTCTCTCTGCCCCTCCCCTGCTCTTGCTCTCTCTCTCAAAATAAATAAATAAGTAAACAACTTAAAAAAAAAACTTAAAGAGACCTTATTTTTACTTTGTAGGCTTATCAAGCCCTGTCACACTGGCAGCGCCCAGCATATCAGTGGTGGGCACTGGAGAGGGACCGCGGTGGTGGGAGAGTGGCGGAGACTACAAGCCCCAGCCAGAGTGATGTGGAGACTGCAGGGCAAAGTGTGGGGCCCCCGGTCGAAAAGCAACTGTGTGGTTGGGCATATATGTGTTCAAGGGCACACACCCTATGAAAGATCTTGGATTAACCAATGGCCACAGACTCTAGCCCAACCTTAGTCCTCAACTACAGGTAAGCCCCCTCCATTCTCGGGAGCTGCCAGAATTGCTTGACGTAAAGGACGTTGCAAGAAGCCAAAGATCCGGTGTGAGCAAGTATGTGTAGGAGCCAGAGGAATTCGGTTTTCTTGGTTCTCTCTCTCATTACGTCCTTTGAGGACAAGTGCTGAGTTCTCTCCATCTTGGTATCTCCCCAGAGCATGCACACTCATCCTGGGAGAATGGGTCTGATGCCTGATGGGGTCCCAGCCATGCAGGCAGAGCTGACTTGCTCCCGGCACGGGTGACAGTGCCCCACTCCACCATCCTGGGTGCTGGACACATCTTCCTCAGCTGTATCCCTGGACGGCATCTAGCCTTCCTGTTTGGTGGCTCACCTTTCAGCTTTCTCGAGGTATAATTTACATACCACGAATTCATCAGTTTCAAGTGTACGGTTTGAGTTTGAATACATTTAGACAGTCACCTAACCATCAGCACATCACCTCATTTCAGAACACTTCCGTCATCCTCAAATTTTCCCCTGTGCTCCTTAGCAGTCATCCTCACCCCAAACTCTGGACCCAGGCAACCACTGATGTGCCCTCCATCACTAGAGATTGGCCTTTTCTGGAAATTTTGTCGCAAACAATCATACAGAGGATGCGGTGTCGTTCAGTGCAGATGTGTGAGATTCATTCCTGTTGTAACATACATCAGCAGTTTGTTTCTTACTCGGGATTAATGACCAGTCTGAACTCATAAAAGTTTAGTATTCATATGTAGGAAAACGAACCGTACAGTGAAGTTGAGAGTGGAGAAAGAAAAATGCATTTAATCATGTGTGTCTCTGATAATCTGAGATTTCCAATTTGCGAAGGTCATCATTCTTATTTAGAACAATCCCCACTACAAATTGTAGATCTGAAAGGGATTCATGTTATAGACACAAAATATTCATATTTGTGTCTCATAAAAACAAGTAAAATTGATAACCAACAAACTGGATTTAAAAAAATATAGCGTGTTGTCTTTTACTGCTGAGTCATATTCCACTGTCTGGAGAAGCTAACTGATGGACATTTAGGTTGTTTCTGGTTTGTTTTCGAGAATAATACTTCCATGTCCATTTGCATGCAAGTCTCTAGGTGGGCATATGTGTTCATTTATCTTGGGTAGATACGTAGGAGTGGGATCGTGAGGCCACACGGTAAGTGGATGGTCTCCATTGATGTGAAGCTCTTGGCAGGGATTAATCTTTTGGAGGCTGAACCTAAGCCCTGTGGGAACAAGATATGTGATTAGAGGTATTTGAGAGAATTCCAGGAAAAGGGGAATTACGGAGAAGAGAGCTAGAAATGCACTAAGACATAACATCATCTACTTTGTACTTTATACCTCCTTATTCAGGAAGTCTAAGCATGTTATCTGATGCAATCTATTATAATTGTAAAACTTCGCACACACCGTAGTATACGATATTGGGCAGATGTGGGTGGACAAGTAGAGTGATCAGGACATCTATAAAAGCAACAAATTTGCAGAGCCTACATAGTTGTCTACATCGAGGGGAGCCATTAAGTTTAATCATGACAAAGGGCGCCTGGGTGACCCAGTCGGTTAAGCGTCAGACTTCAGCTCTGGTCACGATCTTGAAGTTTGTGAGTTTGAGCCCCACAGCAGTCTCTGTGCTGACAGCTAACTCAGAGCCTGGAGCCTGCTTTGGATTCTGTCTCTCTCTCTCTCTCTCTCTCTCTCTCTCTCTCTCTGCCCCTCCCTTGCTCACACTTTCTCTCTCTCTCTCAAAAATAAATAAACATATTTTTTAAAGTTTAATCATGGCAAGAATTAGCTTTAACAGGAAATTCCACTTAAAAGTGTCAGTTGGAATTTCTATTCTTTGAGAGCCTAGCGGTGCGCAATTTGTGTTTATTCTACCTAGTCTCTGCAAAGTTCCTTCTGAAGAACAGTGTCCCCTTGAAATATGAAACTGGACCAATAAGTTCTGAAGCAAGAAATTTTGAGGGAGAACAGAGAACTGTGCCAACAGGAATCACTATTACAGAGATCCAAATACACTCACAAGTCCAATTGTGTCCTCTTAAAATGGATCTAACCCAGCTAGTTAATAACAAAGAACTCCATCCTGTTATCCAGCATAAGATTAGTTTTTAAACTTTTTTTTTAAAGTTTATCCATTTCGTTTGAGAGAGAGTGAGCATGCAATGGGAAGAGCAGGGAGAGAGGGAGAGAGAGAATCCCAAGTAGGCTGTGTGCTGTCAGCACGGAGCCCCACGCTAGGCTCTGTCTCATGAACTGTGAGATTGTGACCTGAGCTGAAATTAAGACTCGGATGCTTAACCCACTGAGCCTCCCAGGCACCCCCAGCATAAGACTGGTTTTTAAAAAAGAATCTCTGTAATTAGAGACTTACAGATTGAGAATTCTGGTTATTCATGTGTCGGTTCTCAAATACAAAAACTGTGCTTGAGTAGTCGGCAAGAAGTTTAGCCACTACATCTTTCTCCCAATGGGAAAGATCACCCCAAGTCCCTTGGATGACTTGGAAATAGGTACCCAAGAGCTCAGGGACCAAGAGATACAGGCAGGATTTTTAAAGTATTCATCACATCACAGGTTCCCTTGCCTTTAATGAAGCCGTACAGAAATATCTCTTTGACCTGGGTATCAGGAAAAGCCACACCTCTCTTGAACAGCTGGATTATTCTTGACCTGCATCCATGATTCTGAGAGTGTAGTCCCTGACCAACAGCATCAGTCATCCTCTGGGAACGTGTTAGAAATGCAAACATTCGGGGCACCTGGCTGACTCAGTCAGTACAGCACACAACTCTTGATCTTGCGGTTGTGAGTTCGAGCCCCGCATTGGGTGTAGCACTTACATGAAAAAAAAAAAGGACTTGGGGACACCTACCTGACTCAGACGTTATCAGCGACTCTTGATCTCACGATTGTGAGTTTGAGCCCCATGTTGGGTGTGGAGATTACTTAAAAATAAAATCTGGAAGAAAAAAAACCCCACTAAGAAATGCACACGTTCAGGCCCCACCCCAGACCTACCCAAATTAGGATCTCTGGAGGTGAGATCCAGCAGTCTGCTTTGATGAGCCTTCCTGGTGATTCGGACCCAAGCCAAAATTTGAGAACCACTGTTCTACTCAACTGATGCCTATGAACGTTGGAGCCTAATCTGCAGCCTGTCTCCAGCAACTGCTTTCTAATCCCTCTCCTCACCATTTTAGAGGCAGAGAAGAGCTCGGCAGCGCCCTTGGATTCCCAGATCTTTGGAGATTAAGAAAAAGAAAGAAAGGAAAAGATTTTAGCAACACTGACTGAATTGGGCTGAACCAGGAAACCCAACTAGAGAAAACTGGCAATGTATTTGTTCAATGCCCAACTTTTACTTGGAGTTAAAAGGCCACATTAGGATCCTATTACAATGGCTTAGTCTCCCACAAGTAGTGAATTTGAAAAACCTGGATGATTATATTGACCAAATATGCACTAGACACAAACAACAAAGGATCTCTTCCTGTTGTGTAGGCCAAGTGCCCTGCAGCTTTAGGAACAATTAACTTGACATTGTTATGGTTTGTGGGTGAATTGTAAGGTAAAAGAAGTAGACTTAAAAGCAAATGCATTTAAACTATCCTTGTTTGCTCATTGGCCTGGAGACCTCTCATCCTTTGGGTTAACAGAACATACAGAAAACCCAAGTCCACAATGCCAGATGAGCAAATATGGTTCATTGTCAGGAACTGGGTGTTTCTCAGCTCTTGTCACTGGTTTTTACCCTTTCGGGATTCAGAGAGAACCTTGCATGAGATACGTTCCCCCTCTGAATCTCAGTTCTGCCTCTGAGAAAACTAGAGGATTTGCTTTCATCATCTCCAAGGTCACTCCCAACTAGAGATTCAAGACCACTGCTGTCTCCTAACTGCTCCCGGCCAGGAAGAAGAAAGGCATGCCGGGGGCTGCAGCCTCCTGAAAGCACCCAAGGGTTTGTGTCTTACTGAGTAGTGCTGTGTGGCCATCCGCCGAGGTGTGACTTGGAAGATAGTGTGCTCTTTGCCACAGGACACACAGGAATCCCAGAGAGATTCTGTCATTGGCTTGCGAGAACCAGATCCGAACTGTATAGAGAGCCATTTTCTGTAGCTATGATCTCAAGGAGCCAGCCCAGTGCATGGCATTACTTATGTGTACTCTTAAAAGCTAAGGGAGTTGGGTTTATCCAAACACTTCCTCACCCCATTGCCATCAGAAACAGTTATTTGGCTGAGTCATTCAAGCCGTGGAGGCAATTTCACAAAGGGTGGGGGATTGATGTGGTTTGGGGGGCTCGAATTAACCAGATAATTGGTTCAATTCATTCGATTCGCTTTCCCTGTAGGATTGATTGCACACACTCTTGTCAGGTATCAGGTATCAAGAGCAATCCTAACTCACCCTCCCTGATCAATGGCTAGTGAAATACTTTGCTGTTTTTCATTTTACTTCCCAGACTAACTCTGGTAGGAACATATTTAGAAAAACCTCGCCACACAGAGTTTTCTTGTAACTGAGAGATCATCCTTTGAACTGGATCATTTCAGAGACTATTTCTTAGCAGGTTATCGTATTAAATGCCTTCAAATGGCTGGCCTCCCACTACCAAACAACCCCCCACCCCACATACACACCCAGAAATCACACGCTTACATTCTCTGTAATAAGGGGCTTTTCTTGATGGTACTAAGGTGATTGCCTTAATTTTCTTCTCCCTCCAGTTGATGTAACCATCATCTACCTGCCTGGTGTCTCTGGGGCAACCTATGGCATCCCTTCATTTGAAATGAAATGAATGCCTTTCACTCTTACAAGCCCTTTTGTGTCGGGACCTCTGAGCAGCGTCCTATATGACTTCCATTTTGCAACAAGGCAGGTTCATTATAACCATTTCTGAAGAGAGAACCCCTAAACAGCACTTACACACGGATGGGGCATTAAAGTAGACAGTCAAACAGCTAAAACTGTTTGAATAGGACATTTAGAGACAATGCAACTCGTGGTTTGTGTGGATTTTTCATCTCTTACAGGCTGCTTGTGTATTCTGAGGCACAGTGCCCGTAATGTGCAGAGTGGGGAATTACTATGTGTCAGAGCGAGGTGATAAGCCTAGGGTCACCTGAACGATTCCTCTTTGGAAATGACATCAGCCCTGTCGACGTGTGAGTGATTTGTTGCTTCAGCGCCTCTCTGATATTAAATCTAGAGGGGTGGATTCAAGTTTGTGCTTCCGGGGACACACATACTTATTTCTCATGTAAAGGAACATGGAGTAGACCATCTTCTGATTGTAGGGAAATGGATGAGTCTGGGGAGAAAACGGACAACGCCTACATAGATTTTTGTGGCCAGACATGGAAACAGAGTGATTCTAATAAACAATAGGTATTATTTCATACGGGCTAATTATTGATAAGCTTCCCCAACAGGGAAGAACAAGCAACTGCAGAGCATTTCCCCAGCCCCC
The DNA here is from genome assembly GCF_003009895.1 of Hyaena hyaena. Lineage (NCBI taxonomy): Eukaryota > Metazoa > Chordata > Mammalia > Carnivora > Hyaenidae > Hyaena > Hyaena hyaena. The sequence continues at coordinate 521,257 of NW_024081304.1, read as the reverse complement.
CTCCCTCTGTCACGGAAACGCCAATAAAACTCCTCCACCTCCCACCCTTCAATGCCAGATCGGTAAGCATTTAGCCAAGCATGCTGGGAGACACACAGAACCACTGAAGGAAAGGAGTATCCGGGCGTCTTGAATTTGCTTGCCATTCTGCTCTGCTCTACCATCTCGTTACTAGACGTAGGCACTAGACGTGACAATTAACTACATTTAAGCTGAGCAGAAGAAGCATTAGAGGCAGAGTCCTCAGAAGGAATGTCTCAAAGACAGCTTCAGTCACCTAATCAGACTTTAATTCCAATCACAAATGACACAGAATCATCAAGCTCTGTCGTTCCTAATGACACCACAAATAAAGGACGGACCGGAGACCACTCTCCAGGAATAGAAGCTTTGTGTGCTATCTACATCACTTATGCTGTGATCATTTCAGTGGGCATCCTTGGAAATGCTATTCTCATCAAAGTCTTTTTCAAGACTAAATCCATGCAAACAGTTCCAAATATTTTCATCACCAGCCTGGCTTTCGGAGATCTTTTACTTCTGCTAACTTGTGTGCCAGTGGATGCAACACACTACCTTGCGGAAGGGTGGCTGTTCGGAAGAATTGGCTGTAAGGTGCTTTCTTTCATCCGGCTGACTACTGTCGGGGTATCAGTGTTCACGTTAACAATTCTCAGCGCTGACAGGTGGGTTTCTTTTCTCAGCTTTATTTGCTAGGATGTGAAAGGAGGCACAAAAAAAAAAAAAGGGAAGGAAAGCTTGTACTTAGCATTTACTGGCTACTGTTCTGCTTTTCTTACAGTCTGTAATAAACCAGATGTAAGATCGGAAAAACGGGGAGGGGGGGGAGGGCATTTAAAATAAAAGTTGGTGTAAGAAGGTTAAAATTCCTGGGTTAGCAGTGGAGAAAAGGCTAAATTGTATGCGTTAGGAAGAATTTATTCTCTTTGAGGTGTAATTGTTTGCTTGAAAGAATACTGAACCGTGTATGTTCCCCCCAACCCCATTCAGTTTATTTATTAAGTAAGGCAAATGGTTCGGGGTGGAAAAGAAAAACAATTCATGCTTTATACATTAGTGCAGCCTAGTGGTGCAATATGGTCAACATTAAAACATCAGCATAGGTGTGAAATTGACCACATACACATTGCTGTCTACCGGAAGAATGGTAAAAAGATAACGTGCATCTAATTTACTTGAAATTCATCAAATTAATCAATGGCAGAAAAACGGTGAGGTTTTCGGCTGCCTGGTAACTTAATGTAATGCCACCACCTAATTGTATTTGTTTTCTCTATAGGCATTCAATGACATTCTTGTTTCCGGAGAAATAAATTAATCCGGTTGACTTTTAGAGCTCTGAGGGATAAAGCATATGAGAACCTCTGGCAGTTCGGGTTTTCAGGCTCCGTTAGGATATTTTCAGTCTAAGTACTGTGTTTTTGTGTGTTCCTGTTGTAGAATAACTGTGAAAGCATGAAAAAAATTTTGAGGCTCCAAATGTTAAAAGTGATGCTTTTAAAAGCCTGCAAGAAGCCTGTAAGTAATCAGTGCCTGGGAGTACCAGAAGGAACAGCTTCTTCAGATTCTGGAATCTGAGAGGAGGAAAAGCTTTCCCTGTGTCTTTTATGGATTTTTGCTTTGACTGTTTTTTATATCCTATTTGAGGCAGATTTACTTAAAGGCTGTAGATTTTAAGGTGAATTTCTCAGCATAAAGACATCTTGCATGGGCACGGGGTGTCCAATTTCACCCTTGCCTTGCTCTAAATCTACCTATAGATCGGCTCCGGCAACAAATTAGCACGTATAAACAGGGAAGAAATTAACCCTCTTCTATTTACTGCGCAAAGTCATAGAATTCTTTTCTAGGGAGGTGGATGCCTGCTCACTCACGAAGGAAGGAGAATTAGGTTTAACATCAGTCACTTATACAAAAAGGAAAATTTTTAGAACACGTAAGGCAATATACAGGTAATGAATTACTCTCAATCATCCAAAGAAATGCTGGAAAAAATGTATTCGTCCTCCATAGGGGATCTACACGCAAAATTATAAAATTGCAAATCTGAAATATTTCCTATCAGTGAATAAGAGAAAAGATGATTGGCATAAATAGAAAATACTGAGATGTATTGTGTATTAGTTATTAAAATCATAACTAATTCAGTTGCTTAATGTTGACTTGGTTCTATGCACGTGGATAGGAGGCAAGACTGGACGACCCCTCAGATCACTTCTAGCCCTGAGATTCTGCAGTTTTGATATTTATTTTGACCTTTGCCTATGGTTATGTGTTTCTAGATACAAGGCGGTGGTGAAACCCCTCGAGCGACAGCCCTCCAATGCCATTCTGAAGACCTGTGCCAAAGCTGGCTGCGTCTGGATCGTGTCTATGATAATTGCTCTACCAGAGGCTATCTTTTCAAATGTGTATACTTTCCAAGACCCCAACAAAAATGTGTCCCTCAAAGCGTGTACCTCCTATCCTGTTTCTGAGAAGCTCATGCAAGAGATACACTCTCTGCTGTGCTTCTTGGTGTTCTACATTATTCCCCTCTCCATTATCTCTGTCTATTATTCTCTGATTGCCAGGACCCTTTACAAAAGCACCCTGAACATACCTACTGAGGAACAAAGCCATGCCCGCAAGCAGGTATGTATTAATCAGGACTCGTGCATGAGTTTAGAAATGAAATTCCCACTTTTGCACCTGTGAGCCATCAATACAATAGCAGTATAGTATTTCTGTTACGATCACGGGCTCTGGGGGCTGTCAGACCCAGGATTTCATTCTGGCTCTGTTGCATACTAGCTGGGCAGTCTTGGGCAAGTTACTTAACCTCTCTGAGCCTCAGGTTCCTTACCTGTAAAATGAAGATGGGGACTGGGTGATGTATATGAAATACTCAGCATAGTTCCTGGTGCATAGTAAGCATTCAATAAGTGGTAGGACTGCTATTGTTATAAAGGGGACAGCTGAAGTTTGGGAACAGTCTAAATGATTTACGCCATGGAAGAGTGAGGAACAGCACGCGAGGTGTGAAGCACCTTTTGTTTTAGAAAGTGTAACAGAATGACACAAACACAGGATGATAGAACTGGCAAGAAGCCCTAACGTTATTCAGTGCAAACCAGTTGCACACAGAGGAGCAAACTGAGGGCTCAAGGGATGAGGTAAGTGCTAAAGAATACAGGGACCCACAGAAGCTTGATTAAGACCCTTGCAAGAGCCAGGTGCTCCCTCCTTCCACAAAGAGGAACAGAGTAAACACAATGTTGCCAAAACATTGTTCTATTTGATTAAAACAACAACAACAACAACAACAGGATTTCTATTTTTCTTGGGTGGGGGGACTTCTTGACCAGTCCATTCAGTTGCTTCAACAGCGGTGCTCAGGAGGCTGAAGTTATATATTTGGTGCCCGTGCAAACAGTTCTCTTTGCTCTGTGACCATAGGCACTTAACCTGGTTCATTTCCCTCATTAATAAGCGTAAGCAGGATACTTTTCACAGGGAGAGGTAGGATGACACATTGGCTTTCATTCCTTTGACTGTATGGACACAATTCCTATAGATGCTAAATAATTTCTGGTACCAACTCGGCAACTTTCATAAACCCCAGACGAATATTCTAACCTGGCCAGCCCTCTGCGGATGCAGGGAAAGCAGTTTCATAGAGCATCTCTCTGGTTTTAATCAAATTAAAATTTCAAGAATTCCACAACACTCCTTGAGCTAATTGGAGACATCCTAGAGCATCTCAAAACCGGGGCTGGGAGTCTCTGAATTAGAGCTAATGAGACCAAGACCATGGGTTACCAGGCCAATTAACTGGCCCAGCCAATGCGTTATTTCACAACCGCATGCTCAAAGGGATGCCAGCCTGTTAACTGTTAATTTCTATGTGAATCTAGAGAATGGTTTTTGAAAACAAAATCTCTGCCAGCTAAATGAGTTTTTCTGTGGTCCTTTTTCTCTCCCCCGCGCCCCCCCCCCCCCCCCCCCCCCCCCCCNCCCCCCCCCCCCCCCCCCCCCCCCCCCAGATTGAATCCCGGAAGAGAATTGCCAAAACCGTACTGGTGCTGGTGGCTCTGTTTGCGCTCTGCTGGTTGCCGAATCACGTCCTGTATCTCTACCACTCATTCACCTACCAAACCTACGTGGACCCCTCTGCCATTCATTTTATTGTCACCATTTTCTCTCGGGTGCTGGCTTTCAGCAATTCTTGTGTAAACCCCTTTGCTCTTTACTGGCTGAGCAAAACCTTCCAGCAGCATTTCAAAGCTCAGCTGTTCTGTTGCAAGGCGGAGCAGCCCGAGTCTGCCTCTGCTGGTACCCCTCTTAACAACCTGGCAGTGATGGGAAGGGTCCCAGGCGCTGGGAGCACGCAGGTGTCTGAAATTAGCGTGACCTTGTTCACTGGGGGTAGTGAGAAGAAGGAAGAAGACAGAGTCTAGCTTTTCAATTAAAAATGGTATTTTTCCTCCCAGCACGTGTATCCGACTCTGAGCTGTGAGGAGGTGGGTGGTGTCAGGATTTTCGTTGTTTGTGAATTGTGCTGAAATCCTGGGAGTGAAAGATCCTTATACACTAAAAGACGAACCACGATTTTTTTCTCAACATACAAACGTTAACGTTACTGGGCTTTCTAAATGAAAATGAAGCCCCACTAGGTGTCAAAAGGCACGTTTGTTTGTCAGCAGGTCCTACGGGAGCTCAAATGGGAGAGAAGGTGAAATAAACAAGATGACACTGGAAAATCTAATGCGTTCCCGTACATCTAGGCTTCTAATTTCCCATATTCTCCTGTGATTTGCCTAACACTGTGTTTGTGTTCTTTATGTGGTGTAAATCTACAGATTCCGCTTCGTATATGAAAAAGGGATCAGGTAGAGATAAAACATCTGCAGTTTTCTTGAGAAACAAAATCCTAAAAAATAAACTTCACGGGGTTTTTCAACTGCCCTTTTCCATTAATCTCCATCCCATCATAATTAAAGCTCTGCAATTTCAGTGAAAATGTTTTGGGGTCAGTGAGTATAATGTAAGGATCTGGGGCAGGGTATTTGTCTGACTGGGTCAACACTTGCTGACTTATTAGTTCAACTTACAACCAGCATTGATCAGTAACGGAGCAAAGTTATCTTTCATAAATATTGTGAAGAACTTGCCTTATTCACAGGCAGAATAAGTGGACACACTTATTGTCATTGGAAGGCCCCAGAGAAGGACTCCTATGGAAAAACCTGTGAACCTGCCAGTGTCTGAAATTCTTCCTTTAAGGAAATTCATTTCTCTCTGGTAAGCAGTGCCCTCTTTCTAAAAAATGGAGAAGTACCACACGAAATCCTTAATATCCGGGCGTGCATTTGTTACCAGATCAGCTTCCTGCTTGACTTCTTTAAACCCGATGGGTGCCTAAGTCCTGTAAGAGCACGGCCTGATTAATCTCTGCCCTTGGAAATCAGATAGAAGGTTCTGATTTTCTATCTTCTGCTCCTACTTGCTAACGCTATAAGCTTAATAATTGTGATTTCAAACAAACTGTTGTCGATAGATGTGTCAAATTTAGATTTGTGGTTTTTGAACATGTTTTCCTGGGGGCAAATTAAAGTGTATGTTTGGCGCTATAGTTAAATTTGTATTTCCAAAACCTTGATTTTTGGAGTGTGCTTTTGGTAGTTTCGAGCTTTCTTTAAATGGCTTGTGTAGTTGTAAACTTTTGCTGATGATGTGGCTCAAAAAGGGGGATCTGTGTTAACGCTGAACTTTACATTTGTGTAGCATTGTTTTACCTAAAGTGGGGTGCCAATATTGTGTTAGTGTTAAGTTAGACATTGTAATAAGTGGTGGGAAATAAATAAATACCAAATAAAGTTTTAAATGACTTTGTGTCTGTTTATATTTTAAAAACAATAGTTGTCTGACAGGAGCAGGTGGGTGGCTCAGTTGATTAAGCATCTGCCTCTTGATTTCGGCTCAGGTCCTGATCTCAGGGTCCATGAGTTCAAGCCCCATGGTGGGCTCTGAGCTGACTGTGTGGATGCAGCCTGCTTGGGATTCTGTCTCTCTCCCTCGCAAATAAATAAGTAAACTTAAACAAAATAAAAATAAGGAAAAAAATAGTTCTGAAGTAATATAACTGAGAACCCATTTTAATAAAAAAATTTATTTTCAAGTCACAAAACTCCCAGATATTTTACTATTTCCTCACTCTTGAGTAAAAAACTACACCTTTACTCTTCTAAGCATTGCATTTTAGAAATAACTGATAAAAGTACCAGATAACAAAAGCCAGGAAAACTGTTTAGCAGTTGATAAAACTAGAACTCAAAGAACTTTCATTTTTCTCACTCTTAGTAATTCAGGGACGGCTCAGGGATCTGATATAAAATAATTCCCTAAATGGTTTTATAGGGCATCACACACACACCCCCCATCCAGAGTTGGGGAATTTAAACTCCATGGCTTTGTTTTGATTTTTTTTTTTGGAGGGGGTGGTCTCTCTCTCTCTCTTTTAACAGATGATCCTTTTCAGAGCTAACCTTATAAGTAGGTCCCAATAGCCACAATTTCCTTCACACTGCCTATCGTGGTGCCAGGAATGTTACTATGGAAGATTCCATTTCTCTGAAGATGGTCCTAAATGGGAAAAAGGTTGGGGCACATGAAAAACAAATTCTGTATACTTCAGAATACAAACAGTTTTGCTCAGGGTCTGCCCTGACCCAAGACTTCGAATAAAGGACCATAATAATACACTACAACGCAGGAAAACAAAGTCACAAACTTAGGTATAACCAAAATGTGCCATGGGTAAGTCTTTTGTCATTGAAGCTGAAAAGTGCTAGAAAACACGTAGCACCCACCGAAGGTGGCAAGTCTGGGTTCAAAGAATTTCTGCAGGTTCAACCATCTTAGGTCAGGGATCCATCAATCTTTTTGTCAGAGGGGTTACTTTTATTTCCACTACATGCTGAGATTACAGTAAGCGGGGACAGGAAAACTCCCGAACAGAGTGAGCTTGGATAAGCCGTTAAAAATATGTATATAGTTGGTATAGTTCAGTAATTTTCCAGAATTCCTAAGCCAGGTAGGAGACGTCTCTGGCTGAGCAGTCTTTTACAAGTTAATGTATTTTTTAAAATATTTTTATTTATTTCTAGGAGAGAGAGAGAGAGACAGCGTGAGCAGGGGAGGGTCAGAGAGAGAGGGAGACACAGACTCTGAAATAGGCTCCAGGCTCTGAGCTGGCAGTCAGCACAGAGCCCGACGCGGGGCTTGAACCCCGAACCGCGAGATCATGACCTAAGCAAAAGTCGGACGCTTAACCGACTAAGCCACTCAGGCGCCCCAAGTTAATGTATTTTTATCCACCAAGAAGGCCATGACCTAGTAGGCCAGGAGTATAGCACAGATCGCCACTGCTGAGTTCAAAGAGAGAAAGATGAAGAAGATACTCAGAGAGAGGCTGGCTGGCTGGCTCCTGAGTATTGGCTCGGCTTCCAGGGTCCAGCAGCCCCTCATGAGACCCATCTCCATCCCCATCCAGGAATTTCAGGAGCTATCATCATCATCATAACACACATATTTTTTTTTGCTTGCTACCTTGAGTGTTTCTGCGCCTTGCAAAAAAAAAAAAATCTTGAAAAAGACGGGTTACAAAGACAGAGATGCTCATGGATGACAGTTACGAGGGAGTTAATCCCACGAGTACACAGGGAAATAAGAGCCAACAGGAACCAGGCCTCAGCGTGGTTAACACGGAACAACACAATGGTCAGGTCTCACGGTCAGACAGAACGCCACCGTAGGTACAAGTGTGTTTGGCTCTCAACACCGCTGCCTCACTATTATGGCGACTCAGCGAGCCTCTGTCACTGCCTCGGCTTCTCCTCGCACTCCTGGGGAACTTCTCCACAGCAGGCCCCAGTGCTATCCCCTTCGCTATGCGAGCCTCTGTGTTACCCTGACCATGTCCCTGCCCGTTCCCTACTCAGTCCTGTCCCTGGGAGAGGCCGTTAGTGGCTCATATAGCCTAATTCGGTCTAGAACGCAGGGTCACCTCACAGGGGCTCTGGGCAGCCTGTGGGCCACGCTGGCTGGGTCACATGGGACCCAGGCATAAGGAACCATTTTGGCCACCTGTTCAGAGGGACTCGTGGATACAGCAGGCATCCAGAGGGTCACGTGCAGTAGTACGGCTGCGTAGCATATTATCTTCTATGCTGTGAACTCACTCAGGAATGAAACACGAGCCCAAGAACACATTGCTGAAAACAGCTGTACACTATTTTGGGATCCAGGAAGAAATACTTAGCAATGCTTAAACAAGTGAGCCTTATAAAACTCACGTTATCTATATTATAAAAACACACGCAAGCTCAGTTCTCTGATAGTCCCCAACAGCTCAAGAACTTCGTGAAAAAGAAATGTAACTGGGGGGGAGAAACCCACCCTAACCCAAGCTACTGTTTAAAAATCAGGGTTATGGTTGAAACCACGTTCTCACAGCTGGTATTTGGGGAGTTAGGATTTTCTAGAGCCCAAGCGCAACTGCTAGATTTAGAATCCAAAGGTCACTGGAAGAGCAGAAATAATTTCTTCTGGTAAGCTTTTCCCCACCCTCAAGTCTGGTGTATGAAATTTTATGTTTACACATAATGAGTTCATTACTGTTAGTTTCAAAGGAATGGATAAAAACGTTTAAACGGTTGCTTTTCGTGCGACACATACTGATAAGAATCATCTACATAAACACGTGTGTCTCCCTTGATTTGTGCCCGTCTCGTTGACTGCTGGCTCACCAGAGCCTGGCCCAGTCCCTGGCCCAGTCCCTGGCCCCTGGTAGTAAAATAAACATCTGATCAATAAAATAAAAGGAGAGAGACCTCTTTATCTTCTACGATAAATAAATCATTTTTGAGAAAAAGCTGGATGGAGGACAAATATTCTGTGCTTTTCTAAAAGAAAGACCAAAAACATGAAGTTAATGGGCCGGTAAACCTGGTGCTACACTTGGCCATTTAAGGTTTGGAGCCTGAGCCCCTCTGAATCGCGGTGTACAAGGGGAGGCATCTACTGCCCGCCCTCCCTTTCCATGGAGTCGACCTCCAGCCTGGGAAGGTACCAGAGAGGTTCAAGGCTGGGAAAAGGTCGGTCCCCATCCATCGTACGCTCGTTCGTCCGTTCATTCATTCATTCGCTCATTCGCTCCCTCCTCCAACATGCACTGGCCACTAACCCCCTGTGCTAGGAGCTTAGGCTAGAAGATGCCCAGGAGCTGGCGTCGGTGGTCGGGACACCATAAACCCGCCGGAGCCACGTTTCCCACGCGGAAGACGGCCAGGAGGCCCGTCTTCTGCTCAGCCGCGCACGCCCGCCCCGCCCGCCCTGTCCACTCCCCCAAGATGGCGCCCGCCGGGTGGGAACGTTCCCACGCCTCCGGCCGCCGCCCGCCGCGGCCTCCGCGCCGCCCGAGGCCCCGAGGCGCCGCGGCCCCAGGCGAGCCCCCGCGGCCCCCACACCGCGCGGCCCGGGACGCCCGGGGTGGGCAGCGCGGCGGGAACGTTGCGAGCAAAAGTCGCGCGCCCCCTGACGCCCCGCCCCCAGGGCCCCGAGCCGCCCGCGCGCCCGCCAGCGTCGGCGCTTTTTGACGCCACGGGAGGCGTGTCGGCGCGACTCGCGACGTCGCAACGTGCCTACAATGGCGACTGCGTCAGCCTGAGCGGGCCCCAGTCCGCCCGCCACCTCCAGACAGTGCCGCGGGAGCCGCGGGGGGTCGCGGGCGCCTCGGACCGGGGCGGCGGCGGCGGCGGCGGCGGCGGCGCGCGCGCGCGCGCGCTCCCGCCACAGCCCGGGGCGAGCAGCGGCGCCGAGGCCCGGCGGCGCGAGCCAGGTGGGCGGCGGCGCGGCCGGGCGGCGGGCGGCGGCGCGCGCAGCGGGCGGGAGGGGAGGGGGGTGGTGCGGGCGCCGGGCGGCCCCGATCTCCCGGGGGCTGCTGGGGCGCCACGGGGAGGCGTGCCGGGGGGCGGCGGGGCGCGGGCCGAGTGCCGCTGACCTGGCTTTCTCTGTATTCTCCTGCAGCACCTCGGCCTCCTCGCTAGCCGGGACCCTGTCCCCTTCCTAAGTCGGCAACATGAGCGGCAACAACTTGGACGGGAACGACGAGTTTGATGAGCAGTTGCGAATGCAGGAATTGTACGGCGACGCCAAGGACGCTGACACCCAGAAAGATCCCGCCGGGGAACCCGAGTCTTTCGGGCAGCAGCCGGCTGACACCCCGTACGAGTGGGACCTGGACAAGAAGGCTTGGTTCCCCAAGGTAGGAGAGCGGCGCGGGCTCCCCCGCGGAGCGGGCCCCCCTGGCCAGCCTCGCGGGGCGTCCCTTTTCCGTTTTCCTGGCTGAGGTCCGGAGTTAGAGCCCCCATGGATAGTGACGTTTCTTTTTGTTGTGTCTGTTGCATAGCCGATGTGTAGGGAAACATAAATCTTTACGAGATGCCTTAAGTGGAGTTTAATTTTTAAGTCTTTTCTGTGCCTTATTAATTTTGCCTGTGAAGGTCACAGTTGGTTATCGCATCGGTGACTGCTTTTTATTGCGAAGAGGAAAAACCCCAAGAGCAAATTTAGTAGCTGTTAATCTAAGATAGGCGACTTCACTCATCCTAGGAATTCAGAGGTTTGTTCGGCTTAGGTACTGTGTGCAAAATGCAGCATCTTGGTTCGGGGGGGAAAGTGGCCATTTAGATCTCTTTTTGGAGCCAACTTTGTCTGCACCTCTCCTTCCTATGAAATTTCGTCCTTAGCGATGTGTGTTTGAACCACACAACCCCAGGAATCGGACTCGAGGGGCAAAGCATAGCGGTGGACAAGAGCTGTGTAGAGTGCTTGGAAACTGAGTATTTTATCCCAGCTTGGGGGTCACGTAACTCGTGTTGACTTGGTTCTGTAAACTTTTCGGTTGAAGTATCCTGTTAATCCAAGTCTCCTATGGGCGGAAAAAGATACCAGAAGCACACGAATCAGCTTGCAGGCTGGTAATGGAAACCGTGTCTCCTTTGTGTAATTCGACTGTTGTTAAAATTCTTCATTTCAACTTTTTTTAAGTTTTCCGTTTTGTATTCGCGCGTATGTTCCTTTCCCTCCACATTGTTCAATTTATCCTTTCACTTGTATTGGCGGTGCCGGCGCCGGTGCGGGTTTGGTTTCTGAGTCCTCTTCACAATAGTCTGATCACGGATTCACTTGTGACTCTATCTTTTTATGTTCTGGAAGCCCATGCCTCTTCGGACTTGGAGTTTTAAATGTGCGTAACATTGATCAGAATGAAGCTAGGGCTCCCGTTTCTTTCGTTGTGCGGCTGTGCCTTCCCCCCCCCCCAAACGCCAGGAGGGTAGATGTGAGTTGAATATGTTCTTAATTTGTTCTGACACTAAATGGTAGTGTGATTTCATTAACGAGAGAGTTCAAAGAAGCATTTAGGCTTCTTTAGCCATTATAATGGCTAGCCGTCTACTCCATGTACCAAATTAGTTCCGTTCTGCGTGCTGCCTGCATACAGATATTCAGATATTTGGTGTGCGTACACTTTTGTGTATCTCTGTAGCAAAAGGCAAGTGGATTCCAGTGTTAGATTCTCGGTTGACCGTCGGTTTTTATTCTGTTTTTATTGTTCTCCGGTCCTTTCCTTTGTTGTGTGTACTTGTATGTAGCCTTAGTCAAGTAGACCGTAGAGAGGTAGTGATTTATAAATGAAAACAACTAGAAAACGGGCCAACATCACTTACAATGCCACTAGCGCCTCAGAGTTTCGTGTTGATAACCCAAGTGCCAGTGTCTTTTTTTTTTTTTCTTTCTTTCTTTTTTTTTTTTTTTTTTTGTCATTTTAGGCACATCTTCTGTGTAAGGTGACTCTGCTTGCATTTACACCTAAATCCCTACAACTGTCATCTGCAAACACTTCTGGGTCCATCTGTATCACTGACTATGCTGCCATTTAACACAGCATAAACTTTTTATGGGGCAAAATCATTTTTGAGTGTGTGTGTGTGTGTGTGCTGATTTTTTTTGTTGTTGTTTAGATCACAGAAGATTTCATTGCTACGTATCAGGCCAACTATGGCTTTTCTAACGATGGGGCATCCAGCTCAACCACAAATACACCAGAAGCGAGTGTCAAGACGGCAGAAGAACCTCAGAGCAAAACCCCTGAACCCAGTGATCCCAAAAAGAGGGGAGAAAAGAGAAAGGCTGAATCAGGCAAGTGGGTTTAGCCTGTGAAGCAGGACGTTCGTAGGCGCACCTATAGTTGCTGCGTGGAGACCAGTAGGAGCTTGAAGGGGTCCTACCTTGTGGGATTTTTATTGATGTTCTTTTTTGGGTTCATATATTGGGCTCTCGCACTAGCTTGCAGGCGTCAGGCAGGCTGTTTGAATTCTGTGCCTCAGTTTCCTCCTTTGCGAACTAGAGCGATTGGGAGGGGATTACCAGAAGTGCTGCTCGTCGGGTAATTTTCTTACACATTTTAAGTTCAGTTAAACTGGCCCCGAGGTGATTTTGCCTCTGCCCGCACATCGAAGGCGGGAGTTTGGAGTCAAAAGCAATATCGGGCATGCGAGGGAGCGAGGGCCTAACGTCAGGTCAAGGATGAATTTTTTTTTTTAAGGTAGTGTAAGAATTGTAAAGAACCAAGATGACCAGCCATACTTTTTTCAGCCATACTTTTTCAGACTTTTTTCTCCATCTGTGTGTCCAGAGATCCAATACCCTGCAAGCTGGACAGTGATTTGAGTTAGTCTATCTTGTCCTGAGGGTAAGAAAAGAGTCCTGGGGTTTTCAAGAAACTGCCACCTTGTCAGCGTTTCATAGTGTGACTCTTACCCTTTCTTGCCTGTGCTTTTTGTTTTTCTTTTTTCCTTTTTTTAGGATGGTTTCACGTTGAAGAAGACAGAAACACAAACGTATATGTGTCTGGTACGTACGCCCCTCTTAAACAAATTTAGCCAAGAAAATACTTGGTTCTGAGATTCTTTTCACAAAGAGAGTTTTCGTTTTCTGCATCTCTCGAGTCCGTTTTTTTGTCATTGTGTCACTGTTTTGTTCCACTGCATGCATTTGTAAGGAATTTGGTTTTTGTTAATTACAGAACTAAGAAAAATTAAGTTAGGTGTAACTTTGCACATCATCCTTTTTGTCTCCTTTAGGTAACTTAGAGCAGTTTGCCCTTTCAGTGCTACAAGGCTTAAGCAAAACATGATTTTATTTTATTCTTTTTTTGATCTTTATTTAGTTTTGAGAGACAGAGCGTGAGCAGGGGAGGGACAGAGAGAGAGGGAGACACAGAATCAGTCTGAAGCAGGCTCCAGGCTCTGACCTGCCAGCACAGAGCCCGACATGGGGCTCGAACTCACAAACCGCGAGATCATGACCTGAGCCGAAGTCGGACACTTAACCGACTGAGCCACCCAGGAGCCCCAAGCAAAACATGATTTTAATGTATATTTGAACGCATGAAAACGTGAAATTTCCTCAATTTTATAGATGTGAGAATCTTTACGTGCATTTAGAAAATCAAAATTGTGGGGCACCTGGGTGGGTCAGTCAGTTACACATCTGACTCTTGGTTTCAGCTCAGGTCACTAACCCAGGGTCGTGGGGTGGAGCCCCGCAGGGGCCACTGCTGAGTGTGGAGCCTGCTTAAGATTCTCTTTCCCCCCGTGCCCCTCTCCCCGTCTCCCTCTCTCTTTCTTAAAAAAAAAAAAAAAAAACGTATGTTCATCTGAGTCGTAGATTTTGAACTAGTGGAATACTTACGTGACCCTCACTGTTACTGTACATGCCTTTATAATTTCTCCCTCTAATGTTACAGGTTTGCCTCCAGACATTACAGTGGATGAATTTATACAGCTCATGTCCAAGTTCGGCATTATTATGAGAGATCCTCAAACAGAAGAATTTAAGGTCAAGCTTTACAAAGATAACCAAGGAAATCTTAAAGGAGATGGGCTTTGCTGTTATTTGAAGGTGAGTTATGTGGTCAGGTTTCTTGTATTTCCGTGTTTAACTCAGGAACCAGAGCTATAATTTTGCATAGATGATAAGTAAGCCTGAGAACTATTCAAAACAGGATGTGAAGAAAACTGAAATTTCAGATTGTGCCTGTTTATATTGCATCGGTGAAGTTATTTACTTGTCCTAGGAAAATATGTTATCAGGTCAAGATGTTCTGTGCGTTCTGTGACCGAAATGCTGCTTTTGCCTTAAAAGGATTCTCATCGCAGAGATCTCTCTAGGAGTATAGGCATATAATCCACCCAGAACACATTTTAAAAATCCACCAAGAAAAGAAAGCCAGTAACATTTTATTTGCCTGCTGGAATGAATTGGACCCAGGTTTGGCAATCTTGGGCCCACTGCCTGTTTTTATAAATAAAAGTTTTATTGGGACGTGGGCCACATTAATTTATTCATTCATTCACTCGCTCACTTGTTGTCTATGGCTGCTTTTGTGCTTCCACAGCAAAGGTGAGGGGTTGCAGCATACGGCACATGGCCCACAAAGCCTAATATATTTACCAGCTGGCCCTTTCCAAAAGTTTTCTGAGCCCTGAATTAGACCATCAAGGAGGTGGTGGCTCTGCTTCCTGCTTTGAACTATATTATCTTTTATTTTATTTTATTTTTTTAAGTTTATTTTTGAGAGAGAGACAGTGTGAGCAGGGGTGGAGGAAGGGCAGAGACAAGGAGAGACACAGAACCCGAAGCGGGCTCCAGGCTCCATGCTCTCAGCACAGAGCCCGACACAGGGCTTGAACTCACAAACTGTGAGACCATGATCTGAGCTGAAGTCGGACGCTTAACCGACTGAGCCACGCAGGTGCCCCCCTGAAATATATTTTCAACGGGAGACAAGAGAGGGTGGTATGACTAGAAACTTGCAGAACTTTATGCGTTCCTGGCGGCATCAGTTGCACAGGGCAAGCTCCTGTCAAAGGTGGCCATCGTTTCTGGATTGCCTGTCACCTTAGGAGCACATGTTGCGCAGAAGAAATGGGCACAAAGATGACAGGTACCCGTGTCACGGAAGGGGAGATAATTACATAGTAAGACCATAGTGATCAGACAACAATACCGACACCACGGGTGCGCTGTGAGTGTGCGACATTTCCGTGAACTCAGACGGGGGTAGGATGGAACTGACAGCTCTCCGGAAGATAGGTTTTGAGTCTGATTCTTGAACGTGATGGGGGTTACACATGAGGACGAGCATCTCAGGTAGTTAGTTATTGTCAAATCCAAGGGTACTTGAGGGTTTTACGAGTCCTTCAAGGGTTATTAAAAACCTGTAAGCAGATTCTTAGGGAGTTGGATTGGACTTTTAAAAATCTTCTTTGTTTATTTCTTTACTTTGAGAGAGACAGAGACAGCATGAGTGGGGGAGGGGCAGAGAGAGACGGAGAGAGAGACCCCCTCTCTCTGCGCTGCCAGTGTGGAGCCCGACGGGTTCGAACCCACAAACCCGCAGCATCATGACCTGAGCCAAAACCAGGAGTTGTAAGCCTAACCAACTGAGCCACCCAGGCGCCCCAGTTTGGTTTGATTTTTAAATTTTTGTAAAGAGAAAAATGTGGTTTTAAATAACTCTACATAGGGGCGCCTGGGTGGCTTAGTCGGTTAAGCGTCCGACTTTCGCTTAGGTCATGATCTCACGGTTCGTGGGTTCGAGCCCCGCGTCGGGCTCTGTGCTGACTGCCAGCTCAGAGCCTGGAGCCTGTTTCAGTCTGTGACTCCCTCTCTCTCTGACCCTCCCCTGCTCATGCTGTCTCTCTCTCTCTCTCTCCTAGAAATAAATAAAACATAAAAAAAAAATTAAAAAAAAAAAATAAATAAATAAATAACTCTACATATAAATAGTTGATGATCCATAAAAGTGCAAGCTTGGCCAACGAGTAAATTAGGTTCCAAAAAATAACTGTTCTAGGATCCATATTTGATCGCGCAGCTGAGTTCAGTTATTTTTTGTGTCTTCCTCAGGTCCTCAGATCTCTGACTCTGCATAGGACTGACAACTGCCCCCTTTGCCCAGAATCCTCCAATGCATTTAATGTCCAAGCTGTCACATAATCCACCTTCACACTAGATCACAGACCTACATTTTAATTGGTGGACAAAACAACCAACGGCTGGCTATTTTATTCCCAGCTCTTGAGTCATGTAGCATTTTAAGGACGACTGTTTTAGAATTTTGAAACTGGAAGATACCTTAGAAGTCCCACACGTCCATTTGCCTCATTGAGAAAGAGACTCCAGGGGCAACGCTACTTACTGTTCCAATGATGATGCAATTTATTGAACGCCCACTCTATGCCAGTCCCTATTTTTTGTGTGCATTCTTTCACTTAATTTTATCAAGAACCCTGCGAAGAAGGCATTTCTCTTCCCATTTTACAGATGACGAAATTGAATGGCTTGCCCAAGTTCACATAGCTGGTTGGGGACAGCCGTGCCCAAAGTGCAGGTTTCCTGATAAGGCTTTTTGGGGTTCTTTATCTCAAAGGGCTACTTAGGATGAAACCTTGATTGACTGTATAGTCGGCATCACCCAGAAGAGCTCCCAGAGATCTCGTTTAAGTGTGTAAATCCCTGACTGTCTCCTTTTACCTTTACAAAGAGGGAATCCGTGGATCTCGCGTTAAAACTTCTGGATGAAGATGAAATCCGAGGCTACAAGTTACATGTCGAAGTGGCAAAGTTTCAGCTGAAGGGGGAATATGATGCCTCCAAGAAGAAGAAGAAGTGCAAAGACTACAAGAAAAAGCTGTCTATGCAACAGAAGTTTGTGGTTTTGTTTTCCCTTTGTGAAAGATTTCCTAAAAATGTCCTAGAGCATGTTTTTGCTAGAGCCACCTCGTTTCCTTCCATCAGATACGCCCATGGGTTATTATTTTCAAAGAATCGATTAGATTGTCAGCAACCTTCAGTGATCTGTACAGTAGGGTGATCCGGCAGTGGTGGGGTTTTTATCTTCTGGGGGGTTTATTTGTGATGTGATGTAGGCTTAAGTGAGATGAGAGGGGTGTCTGGAAGAAGTTGAACGTCAGATTAAATAACGTAGTTTAGGCTTCTGTACCAGAGCCAAGGGTTCATTGTTGATACAAATGGACACCAGCTACACCAGGAGGTAGCACGTTATATGTAGGCTCGTTAAGAGGAGTTGGAAGTTAGAAACAAGAGCTTCTTAAAAAAATTTTTTTAGTGTTTAATTTTGAGAGACACACAGTGAGAGTGGGGGAGGGGTAGAGAGAGAGGGGGAGACACGGAGTCCAAAGCAGGCTCCAGGCTCCAAGCTGTCAGCACAGAGCCCGATGTGGGGCTCGAACTCCCGAACCTTGAGACCATGACCTGAGCTGAAGTTGGACGCTCAACTGACTGAGCCACCCAGGCGCCCCTGGCAATAATAGCTTTTATCGTTAAAACATTTATCATTAAAACAACAGCTTTAAGGTTGTCACAGAGCAGTTTTACATATTTCGATGCGGTTTGTTCTTCGTAATCCTAAAATGTTTAAAAACCCATACAATTTGGACATATCTTTCACCCTCATCACCCTTGTAGTATAGTCATAAATACTAGATCTAAGTGTAATCGTAAGTACTAGGTAGTTATAAATACTGAATGATCAGCACTTTTACACGAGTCTCACTGGAATGGTTGTAACCAGACAGCAGTTGTAAAAGATAAATTCTGGGGGTTTCAAGACGCTGGGTCCATCCCCCCCCCACCCGATTTTTTACTTCAGAAGGTTCCCTGAATAGAACTGTTGGTTTGGAGTCAGGAAGTTAACGCCCTTAAACATTCAGTAAAGGATTATTGTAACAACTCTTTGTCTTCTGAAACAAAATTCAGTCTCTCCTCACTGCTTTGTTGCATCAGGCAGCTGGACTGGAGACCCGAGAGGAGAGCTGGCCCGTCCCGAATGCGCCACGAACGCGTCGTCATCATCAAGAACATGTTTCATCCCATGGATTTTGAGGTATGAGGCAATGTTCTCACTGATGGACACACTGATGTGCTTTTTTTCTTTTTTTCCAAGGGAGCCCAAAGCTCCCCTTGGCCTGTGTCTCTCATGTCACACCCTGCACGTCCACGCAGCTGGCAGGGTAGGAAGATAGAGCCAAGAGCCGGTGTTGGGATGCTCCCGTGGTTGGCCCGGGGTTCTTTGAGCTGTCTCCCAGGGACACTGCTCGACACCCACACGGTGGCTGCAAGTGGCAGCTGCCCATTACGGGAAACCGTTAAAAATCTCATCACAAGAAGATTTCTGGCCACTGCGTGTAGATTCCGAGTGCAGTTCAACAAGTATGAGAACCTCCCTTTGGTACTAAAGGTTTGATCCTTAAAAAACAATGTCAGGTTAATGAACTACGGCTCCTGACGTTTAAAGATCGAAGGTTGTTTCTCAAGAGCCAACTTTGTCAAATTTCTTCCGTGGCTTTTAGGAGGACTTTATGATACCTAAGGTCCTTGTAAAATTCTGAGAACAGCAAATAAAAATGAGTAGAGGAGGAAGAGCTGGGGGCGTCTAAGAGGTGTAGGGGTGTATGGCTCGCCCCCAGGGCGCCTTGTGCTGCCTTGTGCTACGTTCTGTCCTCCCGTTCTGGTCGTCTCCGTGTAGACCTGGGGGCTCCTTTGTGAAAGAACTGTTCTTTGTTCCCTGCCCGGCTTCTGAATTTTGGGGCAACCAGCTACACATAAGCTAGAGCAAAGTAACAGGTAAAGATAAGTGAACAGAAAGGTAACAAGTCACACACGAGAAAAAAAATGTTCACAGTGTGGGGCGCCTGGGTGGCTCAGTTGGTTAAGCGTCTGACTTCGGCTCAGGTCATAATCTTGCATTTTGTGAGTTTGAGCCCCGCGTCGGGCTCTGTGCTGACAGCTCGGAGGCTGGAGCATGCTTCACATTCTGCGTCTCCCCCTCCCTCTCTCTGCCCCTCCGCAGCTTGCACTCTGTCTCTCTTTCTCTCTCTCAAAAATAAACATTAAAAAAATATATCAATGGGTTACATTATGGGTTCTTTTCCCCTTTAGTAGTAAATCTTCAAAAGCTGGTGTTCCCTTCAGACTTGGAACGCACCTCAGTTGGGACTAGCCACATTTTAAGTGCCCGGTAGCCGCATGTGGTTAGTGGCCACCATCTTGGCCAGAGTAGGTTTAGATTGGAAAGGAATGAGAAATATGGTTTCTTTCTTCCCGGGAAAACCAAACAGCACCCTGGGAGGAAGTTAGGAGAGTTGCGCAGAAGGTTTCGGTGTGTCTGTCTGATTTTAGTCTCCAGTCTATTGCTTGACAAGTGTTGTCTTTTGAAAATTTCCATTCTCAGCTCTATTAAAGAGTTTCCCTAGAGGAGGGAACTGTTATCTTTAAGCTTCAGGCCACCACACAGCAGGGAGGATATGTTCATTTTTCAAGCTGGTCTAAATGAAAATGGAAGCGTAGGAAGATTTTGGCTAAAATTTGATATCCTTGTAGGAAAAGCCCAGAGACTGCTACGGAAATAAAGAAAATGATGCTACTACCCCCCCACACACCCACACACACACACAATGGAATCACACCGAAATGTATTAAATATTTTGAAACAGTTTTCATATGTTTTTACTAGAATCCCACTTTCCCTCGGTCAGTACAGTAGAGGTGTTGGTCCAGCTGCTGCCTGCCATGCTTGGCCATTTCTTCCTTCTTCTAGCTGGGCCAGCCTGCAGGGGCAGCGGCCTTGGTGATCTAACTGCATTTGAGTTTGACATTTTAGAATTTTGTAGACCGCAGACAAGAACAGCTCAATTTAAGCAAAACCTTTGTTTGTTTGTTTGTTGGCCGGTCACAGCAAGAAATTCGATTCCTAGGGTTCGCACTTAGAGAAGGGGGAGGGGCGCCTGGGTGGCTCAGTTGGTTAAGCGTCCGACTTCGGCTCAGGTCATGATCTCGCGGTTTGTGGGTGACAGCTCAGAGCCCGGAGGCTGCTTCGGATTCTGTGTCTCTGCCTCTCTCTGCCCCTTCCCTGCTCATGCTCTGTATCTCAATAATAAATAAACATTAAAAAATTTATAAAAAAGAAACAGAAGAAGGGGGCAAGCCTGTTTTAATCACGTGTATTTTGGCAGGATGACCCACTGGTGTTGAATGAGATCAGAGAAGACCTCCGAGTAGAGTGTTCAAAGTTCGGACAGATCAGGAAGCTCCTTCTCTTTGATGTAAGTTCTTGCGGTTTAGCAGGTCATTCCCAGATGTCCAGGTGCCCCAGAAATTACGTTCATGTATGCTACCTAGTGGTGGTCATCTATCCACAATAATTAGATGAACATCGATGGTGAGTCATGGCTTCGCTAGATGGTCAGATACGGTCAGACAAAAGAAAGCACGAGAAAAGATGCAGGAGACCTTGTGGTTTCCTGTTTGCCTCCATGTTTCCCTCTTTTTGAATTATTCTCCTCCATATATGAAGAATAGTCAAGCAACATATTTTTCTGTACGTTCCCCATGTTGCCTTTTTTTTTTTTTTTTAACACTTACAAGATCAACACAGAATAATTCAGAGTCACCATTTAGTGATTGCCTACGAGCTGCTTTACACGTTCTCTCGTCTAATCTTCGGGATCCTTTGGGGTAGATGGGTGATAGGTACTAGTCGACCCATTTTACAGACAGGGAAGCTGGACGTTTCAAGATTGAGCACCTTGCTCAAGGTCACTCAGCTGCCGAGTGGCTTTAGCCACTTAATCCCGGAATATTTCATCCTGAGGCTGTCGGACTTGAGAGTCTACACTAGTTAACAAGTCTACCATCTTGCCTCTCTTCAGGCATTGTTGTCAGTAGATATATTTCCAAGGACATCGTGCTTGGTTCTTGATAGACAAGATTAGGCTGAAGAAGCAGCTAGCCTCAGGTCACTGGCCAGGGTCACAAGGACCAATGGCTTCATACATAAAACGTTTAAGCCTAAGTTATCAGAAAGAACTCTACTTCGTTCCTGTTCTGTCCAGTGTGTGTGTTGTACTTTTAATTTTCTCATTCATTCTGCCTTTTGTCTTTCTAGAGACACCCAGATGGTGTGGCCTCTGTGTCCTTTCGAGATCCAGAGGAGGCTGATTATTGTATCCAGACCCTCGATGGAAGGTGGTTTGGCGGCCGTCAGATCACCGCCCAAGCATGGGATGGGACTACGGACTATCAGGTAAATTCTGTAACTGTCAAGGGCGCATCACTTGTTTCATTACCAACAAATACTGATCTAGTGGTCCTTTGGGTTCCGTTTAGTCTGTTCACTGTAACAGTACTTCTCCTAAACAATACTTTGCATTCAGAGCATAGGAAGAGAAATGTTTTAGTCTTTCACTTTAGAAGCCTAAAATTTTGAGGCATGTTCAGAATAGTGATAAGTACTGGCAGAGTTCAAATATTAACTTTTCCGTGGATGAGACATTTCTGGAGTACTGTAGTGTTAGGCATTTCTTTAAATGGTCTTAAAGTCAACTCTAGTTGATCAAGATGTTCAAGTTTTGAAAACCGGCAATAGGGAAATGCTCTGATTTCCCAGGAAGAGATACCTTATAAAATCAGGTACTTGCGTCAGTATCAGAAGTGTGCAGAGAGATTGGTACTTCTTTTCGCCCAAAACTTATTTTAATGGCAGTTCCCATTTCTCCACAGGTGGAAGAGACCACAAGAGAAAGGGAGGAAAGGCTGAGGGGATGGGAGGCTTTCCTCAATGCTCCCGAGGCCAACAGAGGCCTTCGGCGTTCAAATTCCGTCTGTGCTTCGGAAAGGGCGGGTCCTTCCAGAGTAAGGCATTTTTCGGAGCACCCTAGCACATCACAGATGAACGCACCAGAGGGCACGACCGAAATGGCATTTGAGGAGCCTCTAGATGAAAAGAAGTTTGAAAAAACCGAAGACGGGGGAGAATTTGAAGGAGATGCTTCTGAGAAAGGTGCCAAAGAAAGTGGCCCCGACAAAGAGGCTGAAGGCTGCCCCCAGAAAGAATCTGAAGAAAGCTGCCTTAAAACGGGGTCTGAGGAAGGCTGCCCCAAGAGAGAGCGGGAAGAAGACTACCCCGAAAGAGAGTCTGGAGAAGGCAACCCTGAAAAGGAGTTTGAAGAGGGTAGTCCTAAAACAGAGTCTAAAGAGAATGGCCCCGAACGGGAATCCAAAAAGAAGAGGCTCAAAAATGATTATGAAGAGAATGGCCTCAAGAAGGAGTCTGATCAAGATGGCTCCAGCAAGGAGCACGAAGAGGAGGAGAGCCTCCAAAAGGAGTCTGAAGAAGACGACTCGGAAAGGGAGTCCGAAGAAGAGGGCTCTGAAAAGCAATTCGAAGACAGCTCTGAAAGAGAATTTGAAGAGAACGGCCTTGAGAAGGATTTCGAAGAGGATGCGTCCGACAAGGAATTTGGCGAAAACATCCTCGAGAGGGAGTTCGAAGACAATGACTCTGACAAATCGGAATTTGGAGATAGCAGCTCGGAAAGAGTATTTGATGAGGAAGTCTCTGAGAGAGAGTTTGACGAAGAGTCCGATGAAAAGGAAGAAGGGGAAGACACCTACGAGAAGGTCTTTGACGATGAGTCCGACGAAAAAGAGGACGAGGAATATGCCGATGAAAAGGGCCTCGAAGACACCGACGAGAAGATGTTTGACGATTCCGATGACAAAGAAGACGAGGAGGGTGCAGAGGTAAAGGAAGATGAAGATGTGGATGAAAAGATGTTCGAAGAGGATGATTCCAACGGAAAGCTGTTTGAGGACGAAGATTCCGGCGAGAAGCTGTTCGACGATTCCGAAGAGAGAGGGACAGCGGGGGGCTTGGGGAACACGAAGGAAGAAGGGCCCCTGTCCACAGGCAGCAGCTTTGTCCTCAGTAGCGACGACAACGATGACGACGACGATGACGACGACGATGACGTTGATGACGTCGACGACAACATTTAATCCCTTACACTTGCTTTGTAGGGAGCTTCCTCTGGCTCCATTCTGCCCGTGCTCCAGGGCAATTGCTAGTAGTGTTACATGCACACGTGCCTCGTGGTAGGATGCCATCAGTAATGCAGTGACGTTTTCATTGTACCTGTACTTAATGAATTTAAATCTGTGTTCATTGGCTGTTCAGTTAAAACTTCATAATATAATTCAAGTAAGCTGGGTACTTTGTCCTTTGTCTGATTTGTTAATTGCATGCAGAATAATATTTTTTAAAGTATTCTGATTGAAGTTTGTGATACTCAAAAATAAAAATAAGTTGTTAATATGCTGAAACCGATAAGTGGACCTGGCGTTACGTTGCATTTGAAATTCTTGCTATTGCTTAGTTCTCACTAAAGTGTGGTTTTTGTGAGGACTTGACAAAGCCCGTAGGAGTCAGCTCGCTTCCAGCTTACGTTAGAACGTAACATCCCCACTTCCCCTCCCAAACCAGAACATGTTACTAAACTTATAAAGCAGATTACAGTCTGGAGTTTTTCCCTGCCCAGTCCTTGCAAGTTACTTTGATAATCGTTTTCCTTTTCTACCCTCTTTCCCGGGAAATTGACTCTTAGATGTGTAAAAGTGAACTTCCTGAGGCCCACGGCTTCCATTGATTCGAAACACGGATGAGGGGATTGGAATTCTGTGTACCGTTGGGGCCCCTTGAGAAGCTGATTAAAGTTAGGGGACCTTTCCCCAGAAAAATGTATGCACACACTACACAGCTTTTTTTGTATGCACTTTTCAGAGGTTTATGGATCCCCTGGAGTTTAAGATTTGCTTTTGTCACGCATACTTCAGCTTTTTGTTCTACGTTCGTGGTGTCTAGTACTGTGTTCAGTTGTGTAGTCCCAATAAAAATTGGAGTCTTCATTGTGGTTTCCAGATCCAGTACTGGTGAACTGACGTCTAATGTAGTATTAAGTTACTCTCGTGAATTAGAAGCATTAAAATAAACTGCCTTGGTGCTTTTTCATTATACCGTCTGTAAGTGTAATCATTACCCTCTGGAGACCAAAAAAAAAAAACAAACCTATTTCAAGCCAAAGCTGAGAATTTTGTAGTTGATGTCTGGGATTTCTTAAATCTCAGGATTTTCACCAGGGGTAAATCCGTAAAAGAGCTAAAGGAATTTACTGGGGCGCCTGGGTTGCCCATTCGAGCATTGGACTCTTCACTTCACCTCAGGTAGCGATCTTGTGATTTGTGGGATCAAGTCCTACTTTGGGCTCTGTGCTGACAGTGGAACCTGCTTGGGATTTTTCTCTTTGCCCTTCCACTGCTCCCGTGTACATGCATGCTCTCTCTTTCAATTTTTTTTTTTTAATTTATAAAAATAGGGGTGCCTTTGTGGCTCAGTTGGTTAAGTGGCCAACGCTTGGTTTCGGCTCAGTCATGATCTCACAGTTCGTAGGTTTGAACCCTGTGTAGAGCCTGCTTGGGATTCCCTCTTCCTCTCTCTGCCCCTCCCCGACTTGTGCTCTCCCTCTCAAATTAAATAAAAATAAAAAGCAACATTTAAAAATAAAAACAATTTAAAAATAAGAGCTAAAGAGATGTAAATCTAGAAAAGTTGCAGGCCCTAACAGTGTTCCCTTTAGAAGTAAGCCGGGAGCACTCAACATATTTATTGGTTTCCGGAATCACCGCATACGTTTATCTCCCATACACAATGGTTGGAACACAGAACTACACCACAGACCAGCTCCAAGACCATTAGAAGGGGGGCCACTTTCTTTCCAACTTCTTTTCCCCTGCTCATTAATTTGGCTGATAACAAATACTCATGCCCATTTTATTTGAACACCCCGGAAACAAAAGTCGCAAATAGTTGTAAAACGGTAAATCATTTATGAGGTGATGTTGACAAGCAGACATTAAAGAGCATGAAGCATACACACACCGTCACTTGTTTACTAAGTCGCCAGGCCTTATCGGTCCTGACCGTGGAGTTTACTGTGAGGCAACAGTATATCATGGTAGCAAAAGAAAAGAACAATATAGGGGTGGGGTTTAAGCACAGTAGTGCTCCACGATTACCCGACAACATCTAAGCTTAATGTTCCTTAAGACTATGTAGTTTACGTAAATATCAAATAATGTACTCAGCCCTGAATGCATGAACCAGATGTGGCTTCGGGGAGGCCTTCAAATACTGTGAGTGCCCTGCTCTCTGGAGTCTCTAAGCGCCCTGTATAGGAATAAACTTGAAACTCCATGTTAGAAGATAAAGATAGTAGTGGTCTTGGGGCACCTGGGTGGGTCACTCGGTGAAGCGTCCGACTCCGGCACAGGTCATGATCTCACGGTTCGTGGGTTCGAGCCCCTCGTCGGGCTCTGTGCTGACAGCCCAGAGCCTGGAGCCTGCTTCGGATTCTGTGTCTCCCTTTCTCTCTGCCCCTCCCCCCCACAAGATCTGTCTCTGTTTCTCAAAAATAAATAAATGTTAAAAAAAAAAAGTTAAGAAGAAAAGATACTAGTGGTCTTGGCAATATTCACAGGATATTTGAAACCCTTCCTGCTTTCTGCAAAAGAAACCCGATAGGGCAAAATTGAAGTAATTTGTTCCGAAGGACTCGGTTTTCC
Organism: Hyaena hyaena; assembly: GCF_003009895.1. NCBI lineage: Eukaryota > Metazoa > Chordata > Mammalia > Carnivora > Hyaenidae > Hyaena > Hyaena hyaena. The sequence continues at coordinate 495,649 of NW_024081304.1, read as the reverse complement.
TCCTCCATTCATGATAACTCTGGGCTCTTCCTGAAGCTCCGAGTGCCCAAATCTGCTCAATTTAGAAGCTCCTGCCTCTTTCTTTTAAGAATGGAATCTATTTAAAAAAAAAAAAAAAAGAATGGCCGGGGCGCCTGGGTGGCTTAGTCAGTTAAGCGTCCGACTTTCGCTTGGGTCATGACCTCGCGGTTCGTGAGTTCGAGCCCCGCGTCGGGCTTTGTGCTGACTGCCAGCTCAGAGCCTGGAGCCTGTTTCAATCTGTGACTCTCTCTCTCTCTCTGACCCTCCCCTGCTCATGCTGTCTCTCTCTCTCTCCTAGAAATAAATAAAAAACATTAAAAAAATTAAAAAAAAAAGAATGGAATCTATTTTTCTGATATGAATTACTTGGGAATTCTGAGGCTTAGAGGAAAGGTAGGAGTTAGCTGATTTTCTGAATATGCCTTTCTCAATGTGAATCTTATTATTTTTTTATTTTTTTGGAAAGTAAACTAAACTTTTCAGTGTAATGCCGAGAAATGCCCTTAATTCCTTTGAACAAAGCCAAGGGTTGGAGAACAGGAAAAGGCTTATAAGTGTGCCCCTTGTGAAGATTTGTCAGTATTCGTAGAGATTGGTTTTTTCCTCACTGAGTCTCAGATACAGACCACATGACTTTTTAAAAGACAGCCACATCGTCTAAAATCAGACTGCTTGGATGATTTTTGCCTCTAACCATACCTCATTTACATGTCTGGCTAATTCAAACCTAAGTAAAATACTAAGGTGATGCAAGAAAAATGTTACAATTAGCCCTTTCTAAAATCACAAACCGATAACTGCAAGGAGCCTAAATTCTTAGACACCAGGGATCATAGGGATCAATTGATGGAGGGGAAAAAAAAATTCATGGTTTAAAGTTTACTTGTAGATGTTTAGAGTGCCACCAACTTGTCTTTTCATTTGGAACCGAGAGGGTTGTGATGTTATGGGATGTCGGATTCATTACATCCGCATAGAAAGCAAAAGCAAGGCAGCTCGTGTATAGTTATCTGAAGAACTTCCAGATTATGACACTACGACACACTGCTTGTCCCGGGCTGGGTAAGGAAAGCGAGACCAGCAGTGGCACAAAGTGGCTTTGCTGCTGCCAGTATTTGACTCCGCAGTATTTGACTTTCTTAATGCTTCTGCTGAAATAGCACTGATGTGAGAAGAGTAAGGCTCTAAGCAGAAAGCATTTCTCAACACCTGTCAGAGTGGCTAAAATCAACAACACAAGAAACAACAGGTGTCGGTGAGGATGTGGAGAAAAAGGAACCCTCCTACACAGTTGGTGGAAATGCAAACAGGTGCAGCCACTGTAGAAAAATATAGAGGTTCCTCAAAAAATTAAAAACAGAACTACCTTATGATCCAACCATCACACTACTGGGTATTTACCCAAAGGATACAAGAGCACTGATTCAGAGGGATACACGCATCCCCATGTTTATAGCAGCATTATCTACAACAGCCAACATATGGAAACAGCCCAAGTGTCTATCAATTGATGAATGGATAAAGAAGAGGTCATATAGGGGTACCTGGGTGGCTCAGTCAGTTGAGCATCTGACTTCAGCTCAGGTCATGATCTCGCAGTCATGGATTTGAGCCCTGCCTCCGGCTTTGCTGACAGCTCGGAACCTGGAACCTGCTTCGGGTTCTGTGTCTCTCTCTGCCCCACCCCCCTCAAAAATAAACATTAAAAACTTTTTTAGGGGCGCCTGGGTGGCTTAGTCGGTTAAGCGTCCGACTTTCGCTTAGGTCATGATCTCACGGTTCGTGGGTTCGAGCCCCGCGTTGAGCTCTGTGCTGACTGCCAGCTCAGAGCCTGGAGCCTGTTTCAGTCTGTGACTCCCTCTCTCTCTGACCCTCCCCTGCTCACGCTGTCTCTCTCTCTCTCCTAGAAATAAATAAAACATTAAAAAAAAACTTTTTAAAAAAAGAGGTGGCATATATATATGCTGTGGACTATTATTCAGCCATAAAAAGGGATGAAATCTTGCCATTTGCAATGACATGGATGGAGCTAGAGAGTATAATGCTAAGCGAAATTAGAGAAAGACCAATACCGCATGATTTCACGCATATGTGGAATTTAACAAAAACGAGCAAATGAAAAAAAAAAAAACGAGAGACAAAGCAAGAAACAGACTCTTAACTACAGAGAACACACCGATGGTTATCAGACGGGAGCGGGGTGGAGGATGGGTGAAATAGGTAATGGGGATGAAGGAGGGCACTTGTAATGAGCACCGGGTGATGTATGGAAGTGCTGCATCACTATACTGTACACCTGAAACTAATATAACACAGTGTGCTAACTACATTGGAACTAAAAGCTTAACATAAAAATTATAAAATCTAGGGACACCTGGCTGGCACAAGTTGGAGGAGCACACAGCTCTTGATCTCAGAGTCCTGAGTTCAAGCACCACGCTGGGTGTAGAGGTTAGTAAAAGACATAAATAAACTTTAAAATAAAATCTGTTAAAAAATAAAAAATAGACATAAAAAGGAAGCATGTTTTGATTTGCCATTTCCAGCTTATTCATAGAGTTTAGATTTAAATAATAGTGATGAAATCTGTATCATCAATGTCAAATTTCTAGATTCAACGGTATGTCTAAAGTTGGAAAATGTGATAACTTGATCTCTCTTTTTCTTAAAGTATTTTATACTGCCCTTGGGTTTTTTCTTTTTTTTAATAATCTATACCCAACGTGAGGCTTGAACTCAGGACCCCAAGATCAAGAGTCACACACTCTGCAGGCTGAGCCAGCCAGGTGCCCCATGAGCTTTGGTTTTTGGTGATTAATTCTTTTTTATTATTATTAATGTTTTATTTTTGAGAAGGAGAGAGCGTGAGAAGAGTCAGAGAGAGGGAGGCAGAGGATCCAAAGCAGACTCTGTGCCAACAGCAGAGAGCCCCATGTGGGGCTGGAACTCATGAACCGTTGAGATCATGACCTGAGCTAAAGTCGGACACAACCGACTAAGACCCCAGGTTCCCCTGATTCTTTTTTTTTTAAGTTTATTATTTTGAGTGAGAGAGAGAGAGAGAGAGAGAGAGAGATTGAGAGAGAGAGAATCAGGCCGACTCCACACTCAGCGTGGAGCCTGATGCAGGGCTTCATCTCGCAGATCGTAAGATCATGACCTGAGCCGAAAACAAGAGTGAGATGCTTAACCGACTGAGCCACCCAGCTGCCCTGGTGTTTTGGTGATTCTTTTTTTTTTTTTTTAAATGTTTTATTCATTTCTAGCAGAGAGAGAGACAGCGTGAGCAGGGGAGGGTCAGAGAGAGAGGGAGTCACAGACTGAAACAGGCTCCAGGCTCTGAGCTGGCAGTCAGCACAGAGCCTGACACGGGGCTCGAACCCACAAACCGCGAGATCATGACCTAAGCGAAAGTCGGACGCTCAACCGACTAAGCCACCCAGGCGCCCCTGTTTTGGTGATTCTTAAGAAATGATAGACTAGGGGGGCACCTGGGTGGCTCAGTCGGATAAGCGTCTGACTTCGGCTCAGGTCATGATCTCACAGTTTGTGGGTTCGAGCCCTGCGTTGGGCTCTGTGCTGACAGCCAGCTCAGAGCCTGGAGCCTGTTTCAGATTCTGTGTCTCCTTCTCTCTCTGACCCTCCCCTGCTTGCTCATGCGCTCTCTCTCTGTCTCTCAGAAATAAATAAAATATAAATTAAAAAAAAAAGAAATGATAGACTAGGGTATCAAAAATGTGTATATCACTTCAATGCATTTGATACCACTTTTTTCCTGGAAATATTTTGATTACCATACTGAGATACTGATAGTGTATTTACACTCACTATAGCATCTAGTTAATATAATTTGGTTCTGCCAATTAGCAAGGAGAGATTAGGCTACTGTATGCCCGTTAATATGCTAAGAAGAGGCAGGGCAGTGGGGTTAAAGGCAGCATTAGGCATGGACCCTCCTCAGAAGGCAGTTGTAACCTATGTTGAGACAAGGCAGATCCCCCAAAATGTGGCAATATCTTTTCTAGAGTCCAGAACAGTGCCTGCCACATAACAGAGGCTCAACAAATAGTTGTTGAATGAATGAATTTGTGCTACAGATACACTTGCATCATACCCTTTATCTATCTGAAGAAGTTCATTGGCCTCACAGCTCTCTTGGTACCATGCTTGGTGTTTTCAGTGTTGAAGTAAAGAATGCTGCTCTTCCCCAAGTCTTCCTGCCTCAGCAGCCCCGTTGTGCAAACCAAAGATCTAGGGATCATCTTTGATTTCTCGATCTCCTTTACCCCCACATCCAAGCCTTGATGGGACATCTAACTCTAAATATACCAAGGATCTGAATACTTCTCCCCATGCCCCCCTCCCACCATGATAGTACAAAGCACCATCACCCCTGAGAGAGCTTCTGAGCTGGACTTCCCATTTGCATGCTTGTTCCCTTCTAAGGGATTCCTGACACGACAGCCAGAGCAATTAAAATTTCACCATCTGAAATGCCCTGATAGTGTGCTATGCCCATGGTCCAGTAGCACTTAGAATAGAATCCAAACCCCTTGCTGTGGCCCGCCCACAAGCTCTCAATGGCTTTGCTTGCCTGCCTGTTCAGATTCGTAGCAGACTGCCTCCTCCCAGTGCACCACCCTTCAGTCACGAGTGCATTAGTTGTTTTTCATCCTGATCTCAGGACCTTTGCATGTGCCTTGGCCTGGGATGCTCCTTCTGTCATCCTTCAGAATGCTTCGGTATCACCTCCTGAGAAATCATGACCATCTTAACCAAGGTACACGCCCCTCTTCCCTACCCAGCTATCTCTCCATGCTTTCACCTGGGAGCCTTCTTCAGAGCAATTAGGCACTCTAATGCTATCTTGTTTGTGTGACTTTCTTGTCTTGTCCTCACCTCTCCCGACCCAGCAGTGTGCAAGCTCCATAACAGCCGGGCTTTCCTCTGGTCTCTGCTGTCTCTCCAATGCCTAGAGCAGTGACAGGCACATGATAAATAAACACTTCTTTGGGACAGGGAAGAATCATCCTGAATGTGTTGTATTCTGTGAGGAGCTCCATATTTTTAGCGAAACGTGCAGAACTTCCAGGAGGGTAAGGGAGGGGGAGTTATCGCAGTTATCTATAATATAAAGCCAATGAGATAAGATTTTGAAAATACAAGGCTCGCGGGGAGAATTCATCTCTGTTTGGGGACCTAAAAATTATATTATTACTGTTTTATCACATCCTTGTTTATTAGCGTCATGGGAAACTGGATTTGAATTATAGTAAAAAGGCCTTGGTAGAATATGTTAAACTTTCTAACAGTTAATCACCAGGACATCTCAGAGGGGAGCCTATGGAATCCACATTTCTGGAAATCTTACTGGGTACACAATGCCTTTCGTAAATGAATTATGTCACGTTTGCTTTGGAAAACGCCTTGATTTGATTTCTAATACGACTTGTTCTCTGACTTCCTTACACTCTTCTTCCCTGTTCATTTATCCTCTCTACCTGCTCTGCGAACAACTGGAACATTCTACCAAAATTTTGTGTCTTTTACAAACTTGTTTGGGTCCCTTCCAATCTGACCACACGGTACCATTAACCATTAGAATTATCTCTTGTTCCAGTTGGATGTTGAAATCACCCAGAATGAAGATCACAGGGAAACTGGTGAAGTCAATGAGCCTCTTTCAATGAATCAGTGGGAGAAAGGTCTGTAAATCTTAGACATTTTATATCTGAGTCCCATGCAATTGGCAGTTTGTTTATAAAACTTTCTGAAGTGGGGCATCTGGCGGGCTCAGTTGAAGCATGTGACTCTTGATCTCGGGGTTGTGAGTTCGAGCCCCACATTAGGTATAGAGATTACTTGAAAATAAAATCTTACTGGGAATTTTATGTCTGTGTGGATTCCCTGTATGTATCCCTATTAAATTTTATTTTTCTCCTGGTAAGCATATCTAAAAAAAACTTTCTGAAGCATTAATTCCTCTACTCATTCATTCAGTGAATCCAAACTATGGGCCAGACAGGTTTTTAGGTCTGAAAATACAGGAATTATCAAGAGGAAATTGAGGGAGAAATAGACAATATTCATATATTTTTATTTTTTAATGTTTTTATTTTTGAGACAGAGAGAGAGAGAGCACGTGCGTGTGTGAGCAGAGGGAGGGGCAGAAAGAGGGGGACAGAGAGAGACACAGAGGATCCAAAGGGGATGCCACGCTGACAGCAGACAGCCTGATGCATGGCTCAAAGCCGTGAATCATGAGATCGTGACCTGAGGAGAAGTCAAATGCTTCACTGAATGAGCCACCCAGGCATCCCTCATATATTCTTAAAAAGATAAATTCAGATAGTGCTGGAAATAAATCAAATCAGGGTGATTTGCTAAAGACAATTTAAAAAAAATTTTAATGCTTTTATTTTTGAGAGAGAGAGAGAGACAGAGCACGAGCCAGGGAGGGGCAGAGAGAGGCAGACACAGAATCTGAAACAGGCTCCAGGCTCCAAGCTGTCAGCACAGAGCCCGATGCAGGGCTCAAACTCACAAACCTCTAGATAATGACCTGAGCCAAAGTTGGACACTTAACCGACTAAGCCACCCAGGCACACCAACAATGTTCTATAAATTTAATTTTATTTATGTTTTAAAGTGTACTTATTTATTTATTTTGAGGGAAAGAGAGAGACCACCAGTACACATGAGTGAAGGAGGGACAGAGGGGGAGCAGGGAGAGAGAATCTCAAGCAGGCTGCATGCTGTCAGTGTGGAGCCCGACTCGGGGCTCAGTCCCATGACCCCAGGATCATGACCTGAGCCGAAATCAACAGTTGGATGCTCAACCGACTGAGCCACCCCGGTGCCCTGAAAGTTGATTTGTAAACAGTGGTGATGCAATCTGATTTCTTTTTCAACGGGATATTTTTAACTGCTGCATAGAGAAGGAGCTAGAAGAAAGGGCAGAAAGGAGACGATTTTGGTAGTCCGGGTGAGCAAAGATGGCGGTCTGAAGTAGGGTCGTAGCTGCACTGGTGGTGAGAAATGACTGGGTTCGGGACATATTTTGGAGGCTGGGGATCAAACGAAGGCCTCTGTCTCAGCCACATGGTTTGAGATGTCTATATGACACGTACATGAGATGTCAACCAGGCCATTTGATATGTCTCTAAAGTCTCCAGCCAGAGCTGGAGATTTCAATTTGGTGACATCAGCATATAGATGATATTTAAAGCCAGGAGACTGGGTGGAGGGACTTCCAACATTCCTGCCCTGTCTGACTCTGGTCCTGTTTGCTCTGTCTCTTCCGACTGGTTTTTGCCATTTAATGTCTTATCATTTTTCCTTTTCTTTTTTAAAGATGTTTGTTTATTTTTAAGAGAGAGGGAAAGTGTGTATGAGTGGGGGCAGGGCAGAGAGAGGGGAACAGAGGATCTGAAGCGGGCTCTGCATTGACATTGTGCTCAAACCCACAACCATGAGATCAAGGGTCTTCTGCTCCATCAACTGAGCCTTCCAGACTCCCTGAGTTTCCCCCAAATTGCCTAATTGTTGGCTGGAAACCTAACAGACCAAATAAATAGTCGATTAACACACATTTTGTATGGTATATGTTTCGTAAACTGTATTCTTACAACAAAGTAAAGCTAGAGAGAAGAAAATGGTGGTAAGAAAATTACAAGGAAGAGAAAATGAATTTTCAGTAACGTACTGTACTTATTGAAAAGAATCTATGTATTAGTGGACCCGTGCTGTTCAAACCCGGGTTCAAGAGTGAACTTGCCCTGTTCGGCTCTGATAAAAACCATAGTAACTCATTTCTCTCGAGGCCAGACCTTGCTATGAAAAACAGAATGCAAACAAAACAAAAAAAAATAGAAAGACAGAATGTTCTGGTGTGTTCAAAGTGGTTTGTTTCCCCATCCCACTGCCAGAAACACGAGGAGGGATTTTCCTCGGATATTCAGTGTGAGAATCTGAGCAAGCACCTAGAGCTAAAACTCACAGAGCTATGGGGTCCACTTCTCTTGGGACTCTCTAAGAAGAGCTGTTGATGTTTCAGTTTGTTCAGCTTTCCGTCTGTTGGTAGGACAGAGCAGTGACTCCTTGCCTTCCTGCTTGCCAAACCGGCGTGGGAAATCTTTTCCTTTCATGGGTGATGGTAAATCGTGTCGTATGCTACGCGGCTGGGAGGCTGCAGAAGGAAGGTGTGGACGTGCAGGAGACGAGAGGGTAACACAGGCTTGAAGCCCCGGGGTTAGGCTATTGCAGATGGAGGGATGCAACCAAGCGGCCTTTGGCTGGGCAATTCGATTGATCGCTGCGAGCTGTCTGGTGACCAACATCGTGTATAGCCCGGCATTGCGCCCAGAGGTTTCTCTGGCCTCATTATACCAGGACAAAACACATTTTGTACTTTTGCTCACTTTGGGGAATGGCTTTTAACTGGATTGTGCCGAACTGTTGCCTTAAAAGTCTCCTATTCGATAGCAGCGGAGATGAGATACCGCACAGGTGAGCAGCAGCCCTGATCAGTTCTGGAGCACGTGGGAACACACCCACGGCACACCCAGAAATACTGGGGGAGGGAGGAAGCGGACCCGAAAGGGACTTAGGAGTCCTGCAGATGTAGGTGATCAAGGGAGCTCGGATCCTTTGGGCACGAATGTCAATGTGACTAGTTAACACTGGACTCCATCCCCAGGGACTGGGGTTCAGTAGGTCTGGGGTTGAGTCTGAGATTCTGCATTTCTAACAAGCTCCCAGGTGGCTAATGTTGCTGCCGGTCCGATAGGAGTCTGGCCTCGGAGAAGTGGGCCACAGAGAAGCTGATTCCTTCTCAATGGAGGAGGTCAAGAAGGAAGGGTATGGGAGCTGCAAAGATGCATAGACGCAAAGGTGTTTCGGGCATGCCAACATCAGGAGGAGTCGAAGGGTGCCAATTTTTCATGGCAGTGGCAGCTCAAACTCAACTGGTCATGTGGCCATGGGCATTGTTAACACAACTGTAACGAGCACATCTGCTGTGCCGGTGACCATCCCAAGGAAATAGTGATTTCAGGTAATGCAATCTTAACGGACGTGTTAGTTTTAGTAAATAAATATGACGGGAACGATTTGAATGACCCTCGGCTATTTCTGTATTGCGAATTTAGATTATGGGAATCCTAATTCATTTATAACACTTTTTAAAAACTTTATTTTTTTAATTCAAAAATTTTTTAATGTTTATTTATTTTTGAGAGAGAGACAGAGACAGAGTGTGAGCAGGGGAGGGGCAGAGAAAGAGGGAGACACAGAATCTGAAGCAGGCTTCAGGCTCTGAGCCAGCTGTCAGCACAGAGCCTGACGTGGGGCTTAAACTCATGAACCTCGAGATTAAGACCTGATCCAAACTCGGACATTTAATCCACTGAGCCACCCAGGCGCCCCATAACACTTTTTTTTTAAGTTTATTATTTTTTTTTCAGTAAACTTTACACCCAATGTGGGGCTCGAACTTAATGAGCCCGAGATCAAAAGCACATGCTCTTCTGACTGAGCCAGCCAGGCACCCCCTAATTCATTTATAAAAGAGGAAAGGGAGAGACATGAGTGTGTTTCCTTTCCTATCATAAAATATAATACAATTTTAATAAATGCGTTAGATAAATATCCACCTTTCCTCCTCCAGACATCGTTTGCTTATTTAATGGCTGCAGCCGCTACCCCTCTGATGAAGAGAGAATTTTACTGTACCTCCTTGTAGATTGACAGTCTTTAGTTTGGTTTAATTTTGTTTTGTTTTTAAATTAAGCAAAGGTCAAGAGCATTATCAGTCTCTCTGGAGGTTTGTGCAGATGAACGGTCTTCATGTTGAAAGCTCACAGATGCCTTGGAATTATCTTGTTATAAATCAGAAATCTGCTTTAGGGGCACCTGGCTGACTGACTCAGTCAGTAGAGCATGTGACTCTTGATCTCAAGATCAGGAGTTCAAGCCCCACTTAAGATAAGGAGCCTACGTAACAACAACAAGAAAAAATGAAACAATAAAATTAAAAATCTGTTTTTGTTAAATGCAGGTTCATTTTTACATATCTTTTCATGTTTCTTTAAGATAGACTTCATAAAGGGGTATTTGGGTGGCTCAGTCACTCAGGCGTCCAACTTTGGCTCATGATCTCACAAGTTTGTGAGTTCGAGCCCCACATCGGGCTCTGTGCTGACAGCTCAGAAGCCACTGCATTTCAGATCTTCTGTCCCCGCTTCTCTCCGCCCCTCCCCTGCTTGTGCACCCTCTCTCTCTCTGCCTCAAAAATAAACATTTTTAAAAAGTCATCATAAAGTAGGCTTCCTGCATCATAAATCATATGTATTTGACATTTCAATTGATGCCTGCTAAACTGTGCTCCAGAAATGTGGAAATTACACCACCATTCAGAGCAACAGTGCGTGAATGTGTTCGGTTTCCCCTAAAAGAAGGTTTTTAGGAGTGAAAAGAAAGAGGGATAGTACAGACAGTGACCAGCCAGGGACAAGTTCAAGGATCCAGTAGAGATGGAGAAATTGAAGCGGGAGAGAAAGGGGTAACTGAGGTTTAAGATGAGCCCCTGACTTGATTCGTTACCAAATGAATAGGCAATTGTCTCAGTACCATCAATTGATTAATCTAGCCGTTCCCTATGATCTGAAATCTTAAAAAATATGCAATTTTCCCCTATGTGCTTTACAGATCATTCTACTGATCTTCCATGACTTGGGCTTCCAAGTCAGTTTGCAAGTTATATTCATTGCTATTTACCTGTCTTTTTAAAAGTGTATTTATTTTGAGAGAGAGAGAGAGAGGCAGAGAGAGAGGCAGAGAGAGAGAGAATACCAACACGGGGCACGAGTCCACGTGAGATCATGAGATCATGACCTGAGCCGAGATCAAGACTCAGAGGCTTAACTGACTGAGCCACCCTGATGCCCTTGTTACTTTCCTGTCTTAGGTCAGCAATTATGTTATCATTTTGTGAGCACTCTAATTCTCTGATTACTTCTTTTGCATAGCAGACTGATTTTGTTCCATGGATGCAAGCTCTCTCAAAATACTGATGTGAAGTTTTGAAACGTTTTCCACATTCACGTTCCCCTCAGAAGTCAGTTTGTGTGCTTCTTCATCTTTGCTGGTCTCTAGCATGATGTTGGTTTTGCTTAAACGTCAGGTGACCGGCCAGTCATCTCAAGGACTAGATAACTACAGTAACGGGTTTGGTAACGGGTTTGGGGTCCTCTGCGGTTGTGAAGGTCACCGTCCACCTGACAGGTTTTCTCTCTGAAAGTGACAGAGCGGCGCGGGTGAATGGTTGGGGGGTGCGCCCACAGGAGGTCGCCAGCAGCGTCTTACTGGATGTATAGAGCTTCAGGGAATGTTCTGCCACGATGCCTTTACTTTCTACAGTCTCATGGCTGACCCCTCCCCCCAATTACCTGGGCACTCCCTGCTCTCTCCGACCACAAAGTCCAAGCTGGGCTCCCTCTCTGGGCACAAGAAGTGCCTTATTTAGAAAGCTGTTCTCACTGGCTGTCGCCAGGGGTGAGCACTACAACATGACAGACAGTTGGACGTTTAACTAACTTCTCTGCTTTCTGCTCCATGACTCACTCTCGCCTCTACTAATTTAGAGCTTTTCCTGGGGCTCTATCAGAAAGACTCATAATCATCTCTCCGATATTCCTTCTCTCATTCCTGCGTTAGCAGGGTGTGGGTGCCACATTATAATTTCCAGAAATTTCTTATTGTTTCTCAAAGGTCACATAACAGTGGTTTAGCGCACAGACTCTAGAGTCAGATTGCTTGGCCTTCGACAAGCTCTTAACCTGTCTGTGGCTCTGTTTGCTAATCGTTTTTCGCAGCGTTAAATTTTGTTTTATTGACCTTGTCTCATTGGGCTAGTCCAAGAATCAGCAAACAGCTTTTCTTTTTCTTTTTTATTGAATTGTAGTTGACATACCAACATAGTAGTTTCAGGTGGACAACGTAGTGATTCATATATATATATATATATATTCTGTGTCTCCCTCTCTCATTGACCCTCCCCTGTTCACGCTGTCTCCCTCTCTCTCAGAAATAAATAAAACAGTAAAAAAAATTTTTAAAGAAAGTTTGTACCTTCCCTTTTCCCCCATACCCCCCTCTGTTTACTCATCTTTCAATTTACATAATAAGTGTGCCTATTTCGTAGAATTGTTTAGATGGCTTCATACATGTACATTGTTGTGTTGTGGCTGATCCTGTGAAAGCACTGAGTAACTGTCGGCCATTACATCTCTCTGTTCTGCTAGTGAGACAGACCTTTTCTGGTTTTCCAGCACCGCTTTGGATTTGTTCTCTTTTTTATATTTCTTCTGGCATTTTAGCGAGATTTTTGGAAGGAAGATGAGATTAAATACGTGAACTCTGTCCATCACGTTGAACTGGAAGTGAGCACTTGCATTTGAAAACAAGAAGAATGAACATTCTAGGTGGTTCATTTTCTACCATCTTGAATTTCACATTCTCTTAGTTTACTTAGAATACCACAGCTATAGCAAACCCTAGAACAAAGACTGACCATTTGGGTGCCTCCATTGGTTAAGCATCGGACTCTTGATAGCAGCTCAGGTCATGATCTCACGGGGTTCCTGAGTTCGAGCCCCAAGTCTGGCTCTGCACTGACAGTGTGAAGCCTGGTTGGGAATCTCTCACCTTCTCTGTCTGCCCCTCCCCCACATGTGTGCTCGCTCTCTCTCTCTCTCACTCTCTCTCTCTTAAAATAAATACTTAAAACACTTAAAAAAATAAAAATGAGCAAAGAAATGAGAAATACCTTCCCAGGTTCACAGATCTATTTAGAGGAAGATCCTTGCTTCCTAGTCCAATACCTCTGCCACTAAAAAAAAAGTAAATAAGGGTCTACCAGAAGCTCCAAGGTTATAAACTTCGTAGGTCTATGCGCATCTGGTGCTCTTTCCTCCCCTTACAACAGAACAGTCTGTCCTTCTATCTAAAGCCAATCCTTCTTGCCCAGACTTTAACCACATCCTCTCCTGCTTTCCTCAGCATTTCATATTATTAGTAATACCTCCTTTTTGTAGTATATTCAACCTCTTGCTTTTTTTTACGTTTTATTTAATTCAGAGAGAGACAGCGTGAGCAGGGGAGGGTCAGAGAGAGAGGGAGCCACAGACTGAAACAGGCTGCAGGCTCCGAGCTGGCAGTCAGCACAGAGCCCGACGCGGGGCTTGAACCCACTAACCGCGAGATCATGACCTAAGTGAAAGTCGGACGCCCAACCGACTGAGCCACCCAGGCGCCCCTACACCTCTTGCTTTTAACTAGATCCATTCATCATGTCAAAATCTAACCTTTCAAGAAAAAGGAACAAGAGGGGCACCTGTTTGGCTCAGTCAGTGGATGGAGTGCACGACATTTGAAGTTGGGGTTGTAAGTTCGAGCCCCACGTTGGGTGTAGCAATTACTTCACAAAAATAAAGGAGCACCTGGGTGGCTCAGTCGATTGAGTGTCTGACTTGGGCCCAGGTCAGGATCTCACGGTCTGTGAGTTTGAGCCCCTCAGACGGCCCCGCACTTACAGTTCAAAGCCTGCTTTGGATCCTCTGTCTCCCTCTCTCTCTGCCCCTCCCCTGCTGGTTCTCTCTCTCTCTCTCAAAAATAAATAAATAAACATTAAAAAATAAAATAAGATAAAATCTTTAAAAAGAGAAAAAGGAACAGCAAACTTATTGGACCCCTCCCCCTCCCATATGCCCAGGCTCTGTTCCATCTTTCCACCCCACTTGCATCTGCCTCCGGCCTCATCACCCCAGCACACATCCCTCCTTAAGATCACGTATGACCTCCATGCCACAAAACCCAACAGAAAATCCTCAGGCACCAGATTCTCTCACTCTCAGTGCCGTTGAACCCAGGTGACCGGCTCTGCCATCTTGAGACATGTTTTCCTTTGGGCTTTAGGACGCTAACACCCTCCTGTATTGTATCCCGCTTCCTTGCCCATTCCTTCTCAGTAATGTTTGCTGGCTCATGGCAACTACCTGGCCAGTCAATGTGGTGGTTACACAAAGCTTGGTCTTAGTTCTGTTTTTTCCTCTCATTTTTATTTATTTATTTATTTATTTATTGATGTTTACTTATTTTTGAGAGAAAGAGACACAGAGTGGGAGCAGGAGAGGGGCAGAGAGAGAGGAGACACAGAATCCGAAGCAGGCTCCGAGCTCTGAGCTGTCAGCACAAAGCCGGATGCGGGGCTCGAACCCGCCAACTGCGAGATCACGACCTGAGCCAAATTCAGAAAGTCAACCAACTGAGCCACCCAGGCGCCCTTTCCCTCAGTTTTAAAAGTAGCTTAATTCCTTCTGTCTCTCTACTCTCTCGGGGTGAGTTAGAGCCCAACACGTTGATAGCCAGCTATACGCTGCCCACCCCCAAGTTCCTGTCTCCAACTCAGACCTCTCCTCACAGACTAATGTCATGTCTTCTTTGATGGCTCAAAGATTCCTCAAAATCAACACATTCAAATAGAAATCTTTATTTTCTCTCCTAAAGAAGACACCCTTGCAGGGACGTGGGTGGTTCAGTCGGTGAAATGTCCGACTTCGGCTCGGGTCATGATCTCGAGGTCTGTGAGTTCCAGCCCCACGTCGGGCTCTGTGCTGACAGCTCAGAGCCTGGAGCATGCCTCCAATTCTGTGTCTCCCCCTCTCTCTGCCCCTCCCCCGCTCATGCTCTGTCTCTGTGTCTCTCAAAAATGAATAAACATTAAAAAATGTTTTTTTAGAAAAAGACACTCCTGCAATGTTTCATAGCTCAGTGAAAGGCACAGTAATTGATCAAGTTATGCAGTAGCCAACTTGGTTATCCTTGGCCCCTTCACCCTCTAGATCCAATTCAGCACTAAATCTATTTTACTTTCTAAATACGTCTTAAATCCATCCACTTCTCTCTCTATCCACCTCCTTCCCACCAACCGCCAGATGCAGGCTGACTGGTCTGTCTGTGTGTCCCTGATCCTGCAGTCCTGTCTCTACATCACAGCCAGACTGATGGCTTCAGCACACATCTGATTAGGTCACGTCCCTCCCCCCACTTCTGCACACCCCTCAACATAGACCTCCATCAAACCGTTTACTAGCTTCTTTTTATTCCTAGGAAAAATGCAAACTTCTTCAGTATGGCCTACAAAGTGCAGCTGGCCTTGATTCCTGCTCAGCTTTCCACTCCGTCTTGCACCTAGTGCTCCCCCTACTGTCTCCATTGCAAATGCTGCTTCCCTTTCCCCTTTCACTCTACTTGCCAGGCCCCTCCCACCACAGGGCCTTTGCACTAGCTATTACCACCTCCCCAACCCCCCTCACTCCTGCTTTGTGTGGTTCACCGTTCCTCAGCCTGTCAGATCTCAGGTCCAGCGTTATTTTCCCGGGGAACACAGTGTTCCCTGACGAAGTCAGAGCCTCTTATCAGAGGCGCTTCTGTTCCCCGATATCGACTTATTGCCATTGCGGTTGTACATTCATTTGGTGAATACTTAAATTATTTCTCTCTTCCCGTCCACCCATTCTTTCATTTGGCAGATTATTTCCTGAGCTCCTACTGTGTACCAGGCATTATTTAGGGGAGACAAACTGTAAACAAATAAATATGCAATATGCCGTCAAGCAGCAAAACCTGCTATGAAGACCTGACAAACCGGGTAAAAGGACAGAATACGGGAGGCTGCTGCCTTGGGACAGGACAGTTACAGAAGGCTTCTCAAAGTGACTGAGCGGGGGCACCTGGGTGGCTCCGTTGGTCAAGCCGCAGACTCTTGATTTGGGCTCGGGTCACGATCTCACGGTTTGTGACAATGCGGAGCCTGCTTACGATTCTCTCTCTCTCCCTCTCTCTCTCCCCCTCCCATGCTTGCGCTCTCTCTGTCTCTCTCAACATAAAGAAAAAAGAGAAACGAAGCGACTGCGCGGGAGAGGTAATGAGAGGGTGAGTCCCGAGGGCGTGTGGGGGATGGGCATCCCAGGGAGAGGAAATGGGAGGGTGAGCGCAGGAGGATGCTGATCCCCATTCAAGGAAAGGCCCGGAACCCTGTGGGGCTGGAGCTGAACCGAGGGGAGGGTGGGGAGGGCGGCCGAGGACGGGGGTGGGGGCGGCTCCTTCCCGTGGGTCCTTGCAGCCAGGACGGGGGAAGAAGGAGTGACTGGATTCTATGCATGTTCTAAGTGATCCTGGTGCTGTCCTGAGGAGTTTGGACTCAGAAGGGCCACAGGTGGAAGGAAGGAGCCCAGTTAGGCTCTGGATCGGTGCTGAGGAGACATGATGGGCGCTCAGGCCAGGGCGAGCCTGGTGGAGGTGGGGAGAAAGCAGCGCATTTTGAAGGCAGAACTTTCGGGATCTGTGGCTGTGTTCCTCCAAACCCTCCAGTGGGTCTCCCTTTCACGGAGAACAAAAGTCAAAGCCTAAGCGGGACCCATGGGGCCCTCTGATCGGTCCCCCGCCCCTCTCCGGCCTCACTGGCCTCCTGGCCCTTCGGAGGACAGACCAAGCATGAGGTCCCCCTTCTGCCTTTGCTGTTCCCTTGGGTATCGGGTCAAGCGGGGGTCCGCACGGTTTGCTCCCTCGAGGTACTGCTCAAATGTCGCTGTCTCAGAAAACCCTTCCTTGATGGTCCTATACGTTCCCCTTCCCTGCTTCCTTTTCCCGGATCACTCTTCGCTGTGGTACTTACTGCCGTCTGACACACACACGCCACACACATGGCTCTGCACACGCAGGCTCATAAGCCATGTGTGGATTCCTCCCGTGAAGGCAGAGACTTGGGCCATTTCGCTCACTTGTAAAGCAAATCTCCCGGAACAGTGCCTGGCATACAGTAGGCGTCCACTAAATGTTTGTGAAATCTCGTTGAAACGGAGAATGAGCGGAGCAAACAGTGGCTCCGGGGTCTGGGACCGGAGCGATGGTGTCACTGACCGAGGTGATGTTGAAAGTTTTTCAAGGTGAGCATCGGGACCCCCTGCTCCAAACCCCCAGCTGCTGTCCCTCAACTGCCTCATTCAGAGAAGCCCTCCCTCCCTTTGGGGCCCACGGAAGCCCATGACACGTCCAGAAATTCTCGGGGAGTGGATTCCCCTTCTCTTCCCAAGGGGAGACAGGGAGAAAGCTGCGATGAGCCAAAGACACTTTCCCTGGTCCTGAGAGTGAAGGTGACATCAGTTTGATGCAAAGCCCGTCGCTGATGTTTTAGACATTACTGACTCTGTGTGTGGTTTCCGGCAAACAACTGGCCGCCTACTTTAAGAGACAATATCACTAAGTGCTTTTTTTTTAATGCAAAAAGAAAGAAATAAAAAAAGAGCTCCCTATTTTCCTCATTCCTGCAGGTGCCCAACCCGAAGGACTTGTTGGAGTGCATTTTCTGCATTCTTAATAGATAGCCAGCAGGAAATGCCTCTTATAGCCCCGGCTGCAGGGGTAGAAAGTAGCGAGGGGAGGGTACGAAATTCCCAGCCCCTGCTTCCGCAAGCCCTGAGCTGCTCCAAAGTGGGCCAGGCCATTCTGACCATCGCGACGCACCTCTGCCCAGCCGTGGGCTCTTACTGTCTCGGTTGATGGTCAGGAGTTAAGGTAGGAGACTTTGGCGGGGGGGGGGGGGGAGCAAGGAGAGATGGAAAGTCAACTGCGGAGGAATCGGGGCGAGGAAGCGGTGAGCATCCCATGCTTTGCTCACTGATAGATGATCTGGTCCCTTGGGGGCTCTCCTTCCGAGCGATCACCGCGGCGACTTCTGACTTCCCTGACGCGACACCCTACCCCACGCCCGAGGTGCTGGGTACCATTCTGCGGAAGGGCGGTAAGCGTGTCCCTGCAGGCAGGCTGGGTGCGGTAGAGTTGAGGCCGAACTGCTGGCATTGGAGTCTGTGTTAGAGTATTTATGCAGACGTTTGGGCGTTATTTTGAGGTCAAGTTGGAGCGCTTGTTGTCCTGGAGGCTTCGGCCTTGGGGAGATCACAAGCTACAGGGACCTTCTGTAATTTTGCTGTGCTAAGCGCCCAACTGCCAAAGCTTGACCTTAGGGTTTTGTCTGCAAGAGGCTGTTGATTACAAGCCGGGGACCGGGACAGGGACGTCTCCCGGAAGGTCCCACCCTCTCTCCGCCTCGCTGCTCTTCTCTGCGCTCCAGCCTTGCGGTATCCCCTTTCCTTCAGCCAGACTCCAGTTCACTCCAGTGTAAAGAGACCCGTCGCGGAGGGCTCAGGTGGGGATGGACCTGCCCGCGTTCCTCCTGAGTTGCCGTGAGATGCAGCTTCTCGCAAAGGCTGTAGCCAATAACATGTCTCAGAATGTCACAGCCCTCCAACACACCCCGTCTCCACTGAGCTGTGGGTGCAGGCTGGACGCTTGCCTGCGTGCTTGACGCAGAGAAGGGACCCGTGGATTTCCTTTGGGATGTGTGTCCGTGTGTTTGGGGAGGAAGAGAAGGGCAGAGGTAGAAGCTGTGGCTCATTCAAGATCCCACTGGCCTAAGGTCTGATCCTTTCCAAGGTGATGGGGATGAGACGAGACGTTGCCTCCTGCTGTCTCTCCCTAACCTTTCCTGGCTGTGGCCAGTGGCCTGTGGTCTCTGCTCTTTCCCCGAGGAGACTCGGAGCAGCGTGCTCCGGGGCCGTGATGCCCTGAGGGTCCGGCCGGCTGCCTGCCTTGGGGCTTCAGGGAGACTCAGCACAGATAGATTTGCAAGCTGCGTCCAGCCTGAGCTTAGAGCGGTCGCCACCGGCATTTGCCTGGGTAAAGCCACGAGCCCCACAAAGGTGCTCACAGCCCTTGCAAGTAGCAGTTTTGAGGAGGAGCCTGAAAGAGTGCACAGATGTTCTGCCTATAGTCCCTAAAGGAAACCAGGTGGCTGCCTTAGGGCCTGAGTCAAGGTTGTCTAGAGATCAGAAACCAAGCCTTCACATTTGATAGACGGTGGGGACTGAAGGTCATAGAAGGGGTCTGTTAGTCCCACCAAGCAGACAATAAGGGACGCTGGGGAAAGGACAGAGTTGAAGCCAGACAGGGTTCAAATCCCAGCTCTGCCGCCCACCTAGCTGTGTGGCCTGGGCAGTTCATTTCACCTTCTGGGCCTCCATATTGCTCATCTGCAAAATGGGGACAATAATACCTGTGCTGAGGGGTGTAAAGACTAGAGAAAATATACGTATAAGCGTCAGGCACAGAGGAGGTGTTTTGTAAACTGCGGCTTTAGAAAAAGCGCCGCCTCCCAACATTTATCATTAACTTTTTACTTCAGAACAGCTTTGCGGGGCGCCTGGGTGGCTTAGTCGGTAAGCGTCCGACTTTCGCTTAGGTCATGATCTCGCGGTTCGTGGGTTCGAGCCCCGCATCGGGCTCTGTGCTGACTGCCAGCTGAGAACCTGGAGACTGTTTCAGAGTCTGTGACTCCTTCTCTCTCTGACCCTCCCCTGCTCACGCTCTCTCTCTGTCTCCTAGAAATAAATAAAAAAATTAAAAAAAAAGAAGAGCTTTGCTTTCTTTCCTCTTCCTTTTCCGCCTCCTCCTCCTTCTTACTTCCTCTTCTCCTCCAATTCTTCTTCTTCTTCTTGCTATGTTTTCACACAATTGTGTAAATTTCAGGTGCTCTGTGCCAATTTGGTAAATGTAGATATCGTAATAGGATCGTCACTGTAGTGATCATTGGCACCTCTGTCCCCTCACATAGTTACCCTCTCTTTTTGGCAGCTGGAATGATTCAGTTCTAGTTTCTGCAAGTTGGAGGATTTTACTGCGATACGGTAGTGTATGTTCCCTGTACTGTCTTAGATCTTTAGGGTTTATTTACTCCTTATAACTTTGCCCCCTAAACAACACTTGCCCAGTCCCTCCGCCCCCCCCCCCCCAGTCTCTAGTAACCACCACTTTATTCTCTGTTTCTATGAGTTTGGCTTTTTAAAATTCCAAACAGTACAGTTGACTTTTGAACTGCACGGGCGTGGGTCCACTTATATGCTTTTTTTTTTTTTTTTTTT